>NC_066363.1:31427500-31510000 GCF_013377495.2 Cygnus atratus | reverse complement strand
TGACTGCAAAACAGAAAAGAGTCAACAGGAGACAGAAAGCAGCTTTTTGATTACAGCACTGTCTGTCAAACCATGTTTTTAAAAGATTTTGGTTAACAAGAGGAGGTTAAATATGAAAGCAAGTTGTGTACCTGTATGTCATGTGAGAGCAAAATGTGGCACATGATGCTAAACCAACTTTTAAAAGGTGGTGGAAAAAAAGGGGCTTGTAAGGAGCTGCCAAATCCAACAGGCAGAGAGAGGCAGGGCTGCCCTCAGCATGCCTCCAGGTCTGGCGAGGCCGAAGGGCGCTCACACAAGCACACGTGTACGCTGCATATGCACATATAGACACGGCCAGACACGCAGATCAGCACAGCCATGCTCAGCACTCACATGAATGCAAACGGCACCAGTGGCCTCATCCTCTTCCCCTCTTTGGCTGAATTTCTGTTAATAGGAATACACATGTATGCATGCATAAGTTGGATCGCTCCGGCAGCTCCCCAGCTGAGATACTAGGTTTTCTGACCCCTGGATCCCAGTCTCCTCAGTCGCTGGCACCTGGGCAAACGAGCCCCTGAGGCTGCAGCCCTCCTGTGCCCAGACACACGGACCACACACACAGACAGACCTCTCCATCTGCCCCAGACACTGTGGTCTCTGCAGCAGTTGCCCTGGACCTCCCGGTCCCCGTGGTAGCCAAGTCCTCTGGTGGTCTCAGACACAGAGACACAATTATCTTACAGCTGCTTTGCAATCCAGCTCCCAGGACAGTTATCCCACTTGCTGGCTAGTCCAGCTCGTTATTTGCTAGCCATCGCACACCAGAACAGTTACTCTCACTCGCTGCGGATGCTGGCATGCAGGCATGTAGGCCACTGTGACCCAGGGCCTGACTCCAGCTGCCGGTACGCAGAGCTCCATACACACACATGCACACAGAAGGCAGTGCCCTCGGTCAGAAATGGAGCTGATCACCTCGATCCCTCCTTTTCCCTACCTTTGCTTCCTCCTCCACAAATCCCATAATAAGCTTTGTGCAGTCCCCAAATGCACTTCCCCTACATCCTGTAATGTGTCCCATACCCTCAGACTGAAGGTTACTCTGGAGAGCAGCTGCTGCCAGTGCTGGTGTCACCCCTGGTACATGGAGCTGATGGCACTGCTGAGACAGCCCCATCAGGGACTGTGTCCTTCTCTCTGACTGGGGCATGGGGTTCCCTGACAGCCATCGTGCTCCTTCATGTCTGTGGAGAGGAGATTTTTATCGCAAAGCATCACTATCGGACTGGATCTGATCATGCAGTTTTATAGCTGAGACATGAGGAAACCCTGTTAATCACACCTAGGAACTGCAGGCATATGGAGGAGGGGCCCTGGCAAGACCATGGTGAAGTCAGTCTTTAACAGCAGCTGGAATACTGCAAGCAAAATGAACTGCCAGTTCAGACTGAATCTTGAAAGGGGCTCTGTCATTGTGAACACAATGAGGAATCAAAAACACCACAAGAGACCTGAGGCAAAAATCTCCAAGGCCATGTTCACAGGCCTTTATGGGAAAAGGAGTCCCACAAATTAGAGCAAAAGCAGACAGCGAGATGATATGTGCTGTTTGTTAGAAACACAAGAGGCTCAGTGGTTTATATTTCTTTGCTTGAATGTGGCATTACCATTCAAGTGTGCAAAACCTGAACAAACACAAAGGCATCAGACTTGCTAGGCCAGGGCAATTACTCCTGTAATAAAGAGCAGCATTGCAGCAGAAGGTTATCGAACCACCTTTTTCACTGAAAGCAGAAGGGACTTGCATTAGTTTTGATAGAGATCTGTAGGTCAGTGTAGGAAAGACCTGCTGATCTGGATGAAAACATTGGGTGCCACAGAAACATTACTGCTGTGTATAAACTGGAATAGCTCAACCACAGCAGCCATTGCAGCTATTTCCCAGAAGATCCCTCTGTTGCCCTAGGCCACTGGGATGGTAATAACTCTTGGCTCCTCTGCGCCAAGCACCACATGAATCAGATATTACATGCCTGCAGCCTCCCACTCCATCCCCTTAAAGTGGAAGCAAAAGCAGCAAAGGTTTTTGGTTGCTTTCTCCCAGGCTATTTGCAAATGCAGAGGAAGGTACTGGCTGCTGGGGCCCTATAGCTAATCCACATCTCCTTGCTGTGGTGCCCATAGAGGGGTGTCCCCAGCCAGCTCTGGTGAGCCACTCTAGTCTGAGTAATGAAAGCTTTGTAAGTGTTTGAAACTCCCCTGCCTGGCAATGTTGTCTGTTACCTGTCAAATACTTTATATTTTCTGAGAGAAGGGATGGTGGAAGGAGGAGTACTCAGTGGAGGTGCTGACACCGCTTGCTTGGAACCACTTGTATGTCTTGTATGTCTCAGCCTTTGTCACACTTTGTTATAGGCTGCAGACAATGACAGAATTAAACCTGTGGGGTTCTGCAGTGCATCTCTTGCCCCCATCCCCATCCTCTGTCCTGTATCCCCTGTTGTCCAGGCAGCATGTGACAGCCTCCTCCCCTGCATTTGCTCCCCAGGGAAAAGCAGGCACAGCTTGCTGGGGCTGCTGCATGCCCAGGTCTTGCTGCAGAGCTGGGAGATGGCCAAGGCACATACCTGGGAGGAGCTGAGTCACAGCATGAGAGACTCCTTGGCTCCAAGGTGTTGCTGAGCAACATGTTACATGTTGTGACCTTAGCCACCTTTCAAATGGCCCTTGGCCCTTTTACATTATAAAGTCAGCATGCTGCAGTTGGTTTTGCCATCCATCCACCTACAAATCTGCCAGAGAAAGCAATAGGGAAAAGCTTACAGTCATTTTGGACAGTGAGACTTATTATAAGGAAAATTAATATGCCTTTTCTATCCTCTATTTTTAAATCCAGTTTACCTTTTAGGGAGAAGCTGCCCCCTAAAAGATGATGGAGGAAAAAGGAAAAAGAAAGAAAGAATAGATTTTTCTTTCCTCCCCCAAACATATAGTTTCAATAAAATTCTTAGTGGGAACGTTTCACTGTCATTAGCGCTAGAAAAAAGAAATCTCATCTGTTTTCACTGTAGCTTCATGTTCTGTCATTCTGTTACTCTTCATGTAAATTATTGTAAAGCACTGCTGCTGTTGTGCATTCCCCTCTCTGTCTGCTCTGGGAGACATCACCTTGGGGCCACCAGAGCAGCTCTTCTGTTCTGAGTGCTTTACTCTCTAGCTTGTAAAAGGATTTTTCATTATTGCAAGGTACACTTCTGTTATACCTAGAACATTTCTACCCCAAGGTAGTGTCAGACTGGCTTCACCCAGAAATGCAGCCACGGCACAGCAATGGTTTTGTTAAATGCTGAATAAAAGATGTTGTGTGCTAGAGTTTTGCCCAGTGAAGGACAAAGAACTGCACTATCCTGTAACCACTGTATAATGCGGTCAGCAAAACCTTCGCCTTGTTGTACCCCCTAGCTCTGCCCTTAGCTGTGTCGTTGTGTGCCCTTTGTTATCCACAAAGTGTAAAAAGGCCGTGCTGATTTAGGCTCAGTATGACATTTTTCAATACTCTAATGTTCCAGGAGCATTTCCTAAGAGCATCTAGAAGTATTTTCAAAAGGTGACTCACAGCACACCTTTCTGGGTTCTCCTTCAGTTGGAATCATAGAAAGCAGATCCCACATTGCATTCCCTCTTGAAACATCTGTGAAAAATGTAACGCTTACCCAAGAAACTGTGGCATGAAACTTTGCACGCCCGCATCCTTCTTGTTGAGCAGGGAAGATGAAGTGGTCACTAGGCCACTACTCTCACAGGTCCCTCAGTTCCAAAAGAAAGTGAACAAGTCTCTGGAAGTAATTTTTCCAATTTGCTGGGGTTTTTTTTTGTTTGTTTGTTTGTTTGTTTTTTCTCAAAAATGAACGTCCACCTTTATTTGAGGCCTTTTTTTTTTTTTGAGTCAGCACAGAATGCTATTTGTGTCAACCTTCAACTTCACTCCTACAGTCCCAGTCCCATAGGCTTACAACAACAATAAAAAAGCACCACATGATCTAGACAGGCATGGATGCCCCGAGCCACTGACCAGAGGTAAGATCTTCTGGATTTGTGAAGTGGAAGGAACAAAGGAAAATACAAGTGTGTGAAAGCGCTGGGGAGAACAAGCACTCTGCTGCTGACATGCAGAAGGACACTACGTCTGCCTTGAGAAGCCTCTGGCCCCACAAAACAGTGATGTTAAACTTCAACTGCCAGAAGCAAAGAAAAATTAAATGCAAGTTTTTCCTTTCGCAAAGCCATTGATAAGCTCTGTCTTCCTACATGAGAGTAAATCATAGGCAATTTAAAATTCTGCATTGCAAATAGGTAAGAGAACTTCAGAAGCCTCATTCAGTGGCCCTCATCCCTCTCTCCCAGTTCTTGGATTCTCTTACAGAAAGACTACTACTGTAGTTGCCCTATTTTTGGTATTCGTGCTAAATATTTCCTGCTAGCTACCCTAGCTGATAGAATACTGAGTTAAACAGATCAGAGATGTGACTCACTGTGGCTGTTCTTGTGCTGCCTTCTCACCCATTTAATATCACTTCCTCAAAGGAGAAGGGTGAACTCTTCCCAGCGCTTGCACTTGGCACATTGTTTGCACTCACATTTTTGGAGAACAGGACAAGGAAAATTAGAGCAAAGCCCTGTGAAATCAAGCTGACAGATCCTGCAAAATCCGAGACACCTTTCAGAAAGCACAGTAGCATTTTCTAAGCCTCAGAACCTCATTCCAATTGTATCAAAAAGTTTTTAGTGTTAATTCTATTACTTTTCTTTTTCACAGTTTTCTGTTACTGTGTCCATGAACTCCATTTGGTAACGAATTTCCAGTACAAGTGTATTGCCTATTTCCTGTAGTTTAAGGCTGTTCTGAGCTGGCAAAACACAAGGCTAAAACATATACCTTACAGGGAGAGATTTCCTGACCAAAAAAAAAGAAGAAGAAAAAAGGCAGAGACTGGTTTGCATCCATTCATGTAGAATGATATGTCCCTGCAGAATATCACACTGACTGCAATCATACTTCACCTGCAACCTTGGGGAAAACACAAAAACCATCCCTGCAACATCCAGATGGTGCAGCGAGAGGCTGGAGGGAAGAGAAACACTGAAGTTCCCTAACTGCGCAGAAGCAGCCAGAGCCACTCTCCAAGAGCTACACAAAAGAGGCTTTGTCTCAGCTGATGAGAGATCCCTTTGAAGCTTGGGAATCCTGACTGGCAGCATTTCATATCTGGCCATCATAGGGTTGGAGCAATGAAGAATGGAAAAGAAGGAAAAGATGGGAAAGGAGAAAGCAGGAAGGAGAGAAGGTAGAATCAGCTCAGAACAGACCTGGCTGAGAGCCCGTGATGTCAACATACATTTTGCATTACCACACCCATGCCATTTTTTGTTTTAAGGCTTTCTTATCAAAATGGAAATTTCCAGTCTATTTTTGACTTTTTGGTCAGAAGGCGGGAAACAACTCATAGCTGCAAAGACATATTACAACTTGCTGTTACAAACACAGAAGTCCTCAATGTAAAGATACATCATAAGATATAATAAGCCTATACTGAGAGCAGGCACTTTCATTTTTAAGAATGCATGCATTGCCAGCTTATCTATCAGATTACAGCCATTTTTTTTAAATAACCTAATTCTGACTACCTGGAAATAAACTGATATTGTTTGATTATTTAATATTTCCAGATTTAGAAAACTCTAATTCACTTCCTGCTTCTATACTGTACTGTGGTTACAAAATATTTTTACCCTTCTGTGTTTTGCTTTCTCCAGTCACAAATTGCACAGCTTCCTTGTTGAAAGCTCTAACAATGTCATAGCTGATTCCTGTACAGCAGCAAGCATTTACTCTTTAAGATGTAAAACATTCTAAAAGTTACACAAATCTGTTCCCTAAGATGTTTTTCTTCACCACTGTTAACTTCCCATTTCCCTATTATATAAAACTCAAAAACTTCATTCACCTCTCTGATCAACTGTTCTTTTGTCTTTTCATTATTCTATCTTATTCAATTAAATGTCATTAACTGTAGCTGCAGTGGCAGAAAATACAAAGTAAATTAAGCTTTCACCTTCAAGCCTTTGAATACAAAAAGAATCAAAAATTTATTTCATTTGTGATATTCTATTATTGATTCTGTTATTTTCTGCTCCTCTATTTAAAATGCATAACTCTGATCTTATGAGCAAAGGATCCTAATATTAGATATTTCAGAGAATGCAAGTGCTAACCGTAAAACTTTTTCATTGGATATAAAAGGGCACTAGAGATTACTCTACACATTTAATAATAGGACTGGCTATGTTTCACTGAAGCCAAAGCAAGAATGGTAGAGAAAGGATTAGACCTCAAGCATTTGTGATTCTCTCACAAGCTTTGAAACTAAATCTTGCTTTTCTTGAAAATATCAAAATTTCTCTTTCTTCCAAGTGTATTTCCCAGTGTTTTCACCAATTGCACTTTTCTCATAAATTGATAGGCTTTCAAGATTTTCTTCATCATTTAACTATAATAGGATCTCTTATGAAATGTTCATCATAGGGACCACCAGCCACGATGCCTGATCTGTATGCAGCTCAAAGATGATGTCCAGTGACCAGCCACAGAGCTTTACCAGGGCATTGTCATGCTCACACGCCTCCACAGTGCATCTGTATGGTGCTCAGCTGCCTTCCAACTCACCTGTGTCTTCCTGGGAGGCTCCTGGGGGGCCAATGCCCATTCCCCTGGTTAGGAAGAGACTCTCTTGGAGTTGCCTTTCCCCTCCACTCCCCAAACAGCTGATAATTCTCTGGCCACTGAAGAAATGGTTGTGAGGGGAGGTACACGAAGGAAGGTTGCCTATTCCTTGATTAGCGCTTTCAACTTTGCTCTAATGTGTGAACACCTCTGGGGAAAAATAAAAAATAAAAGAAAAAAAAATATTTCAGCATTATCCTCTTCTTCCTATGGCTCAAGACAGGAAAGTAAAGAAAATCCTCTGATGATTAATTTAAAGGGCAAGGAGGGCAAGGAGTTAGGGATTTTTATTTTGCACATCTGAGTGGATATCAATGGATGTTGACATTTTTCCTTAAGGTTTACTATCTGTCCTCAAAGGGTAGGAGTAGCTGGGAGAAAGTCTCTGTTGTGGATGGGACATAGGAGACTGAATTACCAACTCCTTTAGCCTCAAAAAATAAAATGAATAAAATATTTAAACTCTCTGAATGTAATTTATTTGGGACTTGCCTACAACTCTCATGCTCACTGATTTCACTTAATCTATGCTGGCGGAGTACATCAGGCTGGCAGAAGTGCTGCTGCAATACAGTGCCCTGACTCCATTAAAACACCAAGCTGCAGCTAAACTGGAGCAACCTTGTGTTTATCAAAGCCTCAGCTGGCCCTGACGACTCAGGAGGGAAGCCATCCCTAGAAGAGGGGAAGCGTAAGCAGGCTGCCCTCCACTGCACACCTGGAAGTCTGCATTTATGAAAAAAGAAGACCCAGCAGGTCCCCGTGCCAGGGGATGGACTGTCACCCTTCTGTGTTCCCCTCCCCAGGACGTTATCCCCCTGAAACAGCTTCTCTTAGCTCTCGAGGCAGCAAAGAGCTCAGAGCAGAGCCACTCTGTGATTACACTTCACTTGTGCTCATGTGAATGCTTTATTATGGTCTTTAAAGCAAAAGCAAATATGCTTTATTTTTTCTATATCTTCATTTCAGTTCCCTGTGTCATATGGGTGAGACATAGGAGACTGAAGGACCGAAGTAATGACCCCCTTAACCTCAAAATAAATATGTATATAAGTATGTATACATATAAAATATTAAAGCCTATGAATATAATTTCCTTGGGAATTGTCTACAGCTCTTGTGCTCACTAATTTCACTTAATTTACCAATCGTGAGCACAAGGTCTAAGTTCCAGGTGATTGTCACCCCACCTCATCTACCACTCTGCACTCATATGAAGCCCCTTTACTCACAACTCGCTGCTGCCTCTGATAACCCTCCAGTTTGGGATGCTCGGGGCTCAGTCTGAGACAGACCAGTGAAATGACAAAAGTCAGCAGTCATTAAAAGGAGACTCATTAGGGTTCAAGCACACCCACTACCTCTGCCACGATTCACTTGACAGGGAGCAGAGTGCCATGACTGAAATCTAGCTCATCAGCACCAAGTCAAATATTTGCCATCTCTCCAGGTAGGTCCCACTTCACGTCTGAGCTGGCGCCAGCTGGGCTCCTCACTGTTAGCTGATGAGACATCATAAAAGCAACTGTTGCCTTATACGCAAACAGGTACTTATTAACGTCTCCTTATTGGGTCTGACACAGGGTAATATCTCCTGTATTCTTTCTGAATTAAGTACACACAGGCGCTGAGAGCTTTAGCTGTAATGATCATTACTGCTGATAGCCAGGAACATCAGGGCACTTACCACCAGCCAATTGCTCCTGTCCTGGGAAGCTCTTCTGGGTGTATGAGGTATACACCCCTCTGCTTCCTCTGGGACTTTGCTCTTCCTTCTCCTGAGCTCTTCAAGGTTGTGCCATCATCGCACAGAATTGCTTTCCTTTTTTTTTTCCTCTTTGAAAAGAGTATTTTCTTTCTTGCATGAGGTCTCGTAGTTTCCTTGCCAGGCTCTGTTACTCTGAGTAGTCAGACAGGAATTGCACTATGACAGTTACAGCTGCAAGCTTTCTGCTGAAATTTTGGGAGGCAGTGATCTATTCATTTCAGTCAAGTAGCCCAGCATTTTTCTCTTGGACTTACAACATGCACAAAATACATATTTCTTCTTCTCTCCTATCCCCTATCAAAACACAGCCTAGCTTTTATATAGTCATTTGCAGCTATAGTTCTGATAGCACATTGAATAGAGGAATTACTAATACTGTTTCAAGATGGGAAGTTCAGCAGAAAAAAATCAAGCAACATACCCCAGATCGCTGAGCAAGCATGACACATA
This sequence comes from Cygnus atratus, assembly GCF_013377495.2. Taxonomy (NCBI): domain Eukaryota; kingdom Metazoa; phylum Chordata; class Aves; order Anseriformes; family Anatidae; genus Cygnus; species Cygnus atratus. The sequence continues at coordinate 31,501,016 of NC_066363.1, read as the reverse complement.
TAGTAGTAAAACCCAGGTCTACTGTGCAGAGGAGCCTTCCTGTACAGCATAGCAGAGTTGCAGTGGGGTACAAGTGCTGAAGGGCTCCTTCAGGGTCTTCTACAGAATAAATAAATACTATTTCCCACTAACACTCCAGGCATTTCCTGCTATTAAGCTGTTCGTTGGTTAACATAGCAATGCCAAAAGATCAGTTTTAAAATATTTGGCACTCAGAGCCACAATTAGGCTCAAAAAAAAGACGTTGCCCAGATTGTTAGAGGTGAATAACACTTGCATGTTGCACTCTCTTGGCACCAACTGCTTGCCCAAGTGCCTGGATATAAGTTATGTCCCTAGCAGATGTCAACCAAGTTAAAAAAAATTGTTCTCTATTGTAAGTTCACATTATTTCCAGCATGTTGGATAGTATCTGTGATAAAGAGCTTTGCATCTGACTGAAAGAAGCAGCTTTTCTTCTCTGAGCCGAGCAAGAACTGACTTTCCCAACCCTCCCTCTTTTTTCTTTCAGGCACCTAATTGTCTTGGGAAAAAATGACCTGTTTATCAAGTTAAACAAAACAACTGCTCTCCAGAACAGACCAATAAAACAGGATTTATATGAAGAGCTACACTTTTATTGGCTATTGGCTTAAGCTCTTTGTCCTATTTTAGGACAGTATCATTTTTATTAGTTTTTTTCCCCCTGTTGAAAAGACTATTAACTATATTGTTATAAATAAGGAACTACGTTGTTTAATATGACTGTTAAAAAGGAGGTTTATAGCTCACATGATTACAAGGGTTTGTTTAGGTCTCATAGTAATTAATAGAAATAGATGTATAGCAATAGTTCACAACATGCTTTTATTTGACCTTTTTTTTGTCCTACATTTTTGACCACTTTGGGACTGTTTTATGCAATCACTCCAAAAACTAACCTTCATTGCCCTCTGCTGGCTACATCTTTTACTCAGTGTAACTTGATGTGCACAAACTTGAATGTTAACTGGGAAAGTTACAGGGCACCCTAGGCAGGCTGCTAGGTAGGAGCTCTCTCAGAGACTACCAGCAGCAAAGCTGTGGTCGAGCTTTGCTGTCTACAGCATCACAGAATCACAGAATCGTCTAGGTTGGAAGAGACCTCCAAGATCACCCAGTCCAACCTCTTACCTAATACTAACAAGTCCTCCGCTAAACCATATCACTAAGCTCAACATCTAAATGTCTCTTAAAGACCTCCAGGGATGGTGACTCAACCACTTCCCTGGGCAGTCCATTCCAATGCCTAACAACCCTTTCAGTAAAGAAGTTTTCCCTAATATCCAACCTAAACCTCCCCTGGCACAACTTTAGCCCATTCCCCCTCGTCCTGTCACCAGGCACGTGGGAGAATAGACCAACCCCCACTCGCTACAGCCTCCTTTAAGGTACCTGTAGAGAGCGATAAGGTCGCCCCTGAGCCTCCTCTTCTCCAGGCTGAACAATCCCAGCTCCCTCAGCCGCTCCTCGTAAGGCTTGTTCTCCAGACCCCTCATGAGCGTCGTCGCCCTTCTCTGGACTCTCTCGAGCACCTCCATGTCCTTCTTGTAGCAAGGGGCCCAAAACAGAACACAGTACTCGAGGTGCTGCCTCACCAGAGCCGAGTACAGGGGGACAATCACTTCCCTAGACCTGCTGGCCACGCTGCTTCTTATACAAGCCAGGATGCTGTTGGCCTTCTTGGCCACCTGAGCATACTGCTGGCTCATATTCAGCTGACTATCAACCAGTACTCCCAGGTCCTTCTCTGCCAGGCAGCTTTCCAACCACTCATCTCCCAGCCTGTAGCTCTGCCTGGGGTTACGCCCCAGGTGCAGGACCCGGCACTTGGCCTTGTTGAACTTCATACAGTTGACCTCAGCCCACCAGTCCAGCCTATCCAGATCCTCCTGCAGAGCCTTCCTACCCTCGAGCAGATCGACACACGCACCTAACTTGGTGTCATCTGCAAACTTACTGAGGGTGCACTCAATCCCCTCATCCAGATCATCGATAAAGATATTAAAGAGGACTGGCCCCAGTACTGAGCCCTGGGGGACTCCATTAGTGACCGGCCTCCAACTGGATTTTACTCCATTCACCATCCATGTTAATAAGCTTAATGCATAGTCTCACTCTTGCTAAGGGCAGAAATCACCTTGTGAACAAGCAGAGTGAATATTCCTGAAATATTCCTATAGGTGCAGTCCAGCTTCTCACCGAGGAATTTCCAGAAAGCCAGGGAATGTGAGAGTCAGCTATTTGGTTGGCAGGGAGAGGTGAGGGGACAGAGCTGAAGTAAGCAGTGAAGCAAAGCTCATCTCTCTCTGCCTTAGCAGCAAAGAGCATTCATCATGGAATAAGTGCACTGGAGGTCTAGGAACCTTTGCACTGTTTTTGCCTTTGCTATGCCTATTTCTTGAGTAAGCACATTGTTGTTGTGCTTCCTTTCATGAGCAGCTTATTCACTAAACACTGAAAAAACTCCCCCTTCATACATTCTCCATGTGCTTGGCAGGTGCTGATCACACATGCTGTAGGAAGCTGGCTTTGAAAAAGTGATGAAAATTCTCTTTCTCACAGAGATAATGTAGCTCATGACTCTCTGAGTTATTTTTTCAGCCATATCCTCTTCCTTGAAAACAGTTTTGATATGTTTTTGCCAAATATAAGATGGCATATTTAGTAAAGCACCATGTAGACATTTTCTTTCACCAAGAAGGAGTATATTATACAAGTTGAAGCCTACATGCACTTTATGTAGGAAAAAAAATATTTTAAATGAGGAGATGTGGTGGTTTTACTCAGCTGGGAAGTTAAACTCATGTGAAAGGAGGAGAAAATATGAAGGAAAGGGCTCAAGGATTGAGATAAGGACAAGGAGAGCACTCAACAATTACCATCATGGGCAAAACAGACTCAGCATAGGGAGATTAATATAAGTTATTGCCTATCAATAACAACCTAGGGCGGTGAGAAACTAAAAACAAACTAAAAACACCTTCTTTCTCATACATCCTTTTCTACTTCCTCCCCCTGAGTGGTGCGGAGGAATGAGGAATGGGGGCTGCGGTCAGTCCCTAACACTTCATCTCCACCACTCCTTCACTCTCTGCCCCTGCTACACGTGGGGTCCCTCCCACAGGATGCTGGCCTTCCCCAACTGATCCTGCGGGGGCTGCCCACAGGCAGCAGCTCTTCAAGCACTGCTCCCACATGGCTCCGTACCACGGGGTCCATCCCCCAGGAGCAAACTGCTCCAGCACGGGTCCCCCACGGGTGGCAGCTCCCCCCAGACCCCCTGCTCCTGCATGGGCTCCTCTCCACGGGCTGCAGCTCCGGCCCGGGGCCTGCTCCTGCGGGGGCTCTCCATGGGCCGCAGCCTCCTCCAGGCCACATCCACCTGCTCCACCGGGGGCTCCTCCACGGACACTTCTGCACTCACCTTGGTGTCTGCAGGGCTGGTTTTCATTCCTTTTCTTTTCCCTTTCTTAAGTCTGCTCTCACAGAGTTGCAAAAAACACTGCTTATTGGCTCAACTCTTGCAGTGGTGGGTCCCCTTTGGAACCGACTGAAACTGGCCCTTATCTAACATGGCGCAGCTTTTGGACTCTTCCTCACAGAGGCCACCCCTGCAGCTCCCCACTACCAAAACCATGCCACATAAACCCTATAGAGGATAACAGAACACTTTGGGCATCTTGAGTTCAGCAATAAGATAAAAATAAATTCACGGAGTAATGGACATAGCAAACTGGAGCTGAGCTGTTTTTAATAAAGCAACAACAGCCTTTAAAAAACTTTGGAATTATATAAGGAGGAGGAAGAAATGTTACATGAATCATGGTCTTGTAATGGAGAAGCGGCTATTTCTCTTTTGTGCTGTCTGAGTTCTTCAAAATTAGCAGTGATGATGCCCCTGTGGTTTTCTTTCAAAGGGTTTAAGATACAGAGGACTGCAGTGATTTTCCCACAGTTCATCAGTGGACTTTACCAATGCTGCCTATAATTTTCAGACTAGTTCCTGGAAACTCTCAAGACTCTGCTAGGTCTGCTAGGTAGGCAAGGGTTTTCACATAACATCTCTGAGTTCCTTGTGCACAAGAAAGTACAGAAAGTCCCCTTTGTGTAGCTGTCATTGAGCCATTTAATGCTTAACACAGCATTTCCTTTAAATGAAAGACAAAGAGGGAGGTTGTTATTCTATTAAATTCATCTTTTAATAACAGTTGTATACAGCTCCCTAGTTCCTACCACTGGAAACTATTCATCCTCATTGGGTCTTAGACCATTCTCAATTTATTAGCGGATAATATGTTGTAAGAAGAAAGCTAGGATTTTCACTCGAGAAAAAGATGAGGCCCGGTCCTCTGACTGACAGCTTACAGAGAAGCTGCTCAGCCTGAAAAGACCCCCCTGGCTTCCCTAGACGCCACATGCCCTTACAGAATCACAGAATGACAGAATCACAGAATTGTAGGGGTTGGAAGGGACCTTAAGAGATCATTGGGTCCAATCACCCTGCCAAAGCAGGTTCTCTAGAGCAGGTAAAGTCAATGTGCTTAGTCAATGTGCTGCACAATTAAGGCCCAGAAGTTTCAACCTTACTTATGTACTTCCCTCTTCTACAATTTGGTTCCACACATTTTGAAGAAGAAAACAGCTGCTCTAAAACCTGTGAGCTGTGAGTATGTAAAAATGTGATGTATTCTTTCCTGTAGCTCTACAGACTCTTTATGGTGACTCCCAGGTTTATCTGTCTGAGTGAGGGTGAGTCAGAAGTGAACAATACAGTGTGGGAAGGGGAAGTATCCTCAAATGGAGGTAATGCTGACAGTGGCTACAGCCAAATTCTTCAGTGCTACGACGGTTTCCCACCTGTGACTCATGCTGGCCATCTTGCCATGACTGTGTATCTGCTTTATTCAGCACCAGAAGGGAACACTTCCTCCCGCACACCTCCTGGGCTTGAAAACAAACATACAATGTGACCTAATGCTTCACACCCAGTACAGATTAACCTTCAGAAATGATATCATTAAAATGATGTACTCCTGCAGGTTATTGTGAAAAGCTTACGTTAGACAGCTAAGTAGCTGTCCAGTTATCTAACATTTTGTCTTTATGTAGCCAGGATTCTGGATAATGATTAGAGTTAAGTGCCAAAAGAAAGTAAAATGCATTTGGGATTTAAAAAAAATAAAAATCAAAACTACTTGAAGAGTTGAAAGTAAAGCATTTACACTCCCAGGAGATAAGACAGAGACACAATAAATCCTTTCCTCTCATTAGAACCAAACATTAGAGTATCTTTCCTGTTCAAGAAAAACCACGGAAATGAGAAATGTCATTTATGAATAATTATCCCTCTTTCTGGGTTCCTACTCACTTTACCAAGCCATCTGTAAAAAAGGCCCCACCTCCATCAGAGCAAAGGCAAAAGAAAATTTATTTTTGACAAGATGACAAACTGTCAGGAGGGGTCCTCAGCAGGATCCTAGAAAATTGATTAAAAAGAAGACAGGCTGCTTTTTAAAATGTTATGAAATCAGATTTTCTAATGGTATCCCATGGCTTTTTTGTATCCTCCATTAGTCTGGAATGGAAAATGTTCAAAGGATCTTGCCGTGGAAATGCTTCCTATAGAATAATGAAAATCTCTACTTCCATCTTGAAAGCAACATGAACACTGGCCTGCTATACATTAAAACAACAGACAATAAATGAAGTTACCATGCAAGTTCTGGGAAAGGGAAATGTAAACTCATACTCGTCTCTCCCTTGTTCCTTTTGATGTCATACATTCGTTCATCAAAGAAATACAGAAACAAAACTGAGCAGAGGATAATGAGTCTGAGGAAAAGTTTCAGAAAATTCTGGCTTCCCTTTTAACAAACATCAAATCAACAACACATCGTTAGTTCATAAGAGACCCCATCCAAAATCAGTGAAATCAGTGGGAAAGCTCCCAGTTGGCTTCAGCAGGCTCTGAATCAACAAAAGCACAATTACAGATGTTTAATTTTTTTCAGTGAAATTACTTTTTTAAATGAAAAATAGCTTTTTAACAACAGTGAAATTCTCATGGGGCCATTTGTTTTCATTTATCTACTTTTCTTTCCTTGGTGGAGCAAGCTGGAAATATATAAATAAAATGTTTCTCATGTCACTCATCCCCCAAACTCTAAAACTAAATTTCTTTCTTTTTCACTGGAAAAAGAATATGCAAAGCAGCATAAGAGGGAGAAAGGTTCAAAAAGGCATCACAGTGATCATGCAAGGGAATTGGCACACTTGGAACACTATGCCTGCTAGAAGGAAGGGATGGATTACCCCTGGAATGGGCAGCTTGGCCAGTACTCTTACTTTCTTTGTTTCCCTAGCAAGTAACTTTTTTCTCCTTTGCCTTTTTTTATGTTGCATACAAACTGATTAAAGAAATGCAGACATGATACTGTATGAAATCTGAGAAAAACTTTCAGAAAGTCTTAAAATATGTTGACAGAACTGATAAATTTCAAATAAATAATACAACTGAACAGAAACAGAAACCATCAGCTGTTTCTTGGTCAGTTGCAGGTACATGGGGACCACACAGTCTACATGACAGTCTGCAGAGTTCTCATTCATGATTCTTACCACATCTGTCCATTCTCTTTTTTGCTCTTTTTTAAATGCTCAAAGCAAATCCCTATCTTCTATAGTAGAGCCTGGAAGATCACCTTGTTGAGCTTCTGTGGAAAAAAAAGGGGTGGGGGGGTGGGGGGGGAGGGACAGACTAGAGGAAGGCATAATTGCATTATTTTATTTTTTTTTTAATTATGATTATCATTCACTATCTATATCTATTTTAACTGGCAATAGATTAAATTAATTTTCCCCAATTCAAGACTGTTTTGTCCATGATGATAACTTCTAGGTGATCTCCATGTCTTTATCTCAACCCACAAGATTTTCATCCTATCATTCATTCATTCTACTATTGAGGAGGGGGAGTGAGTGAGCAGCTAGGTAAGTGTCTGACTGCTGGCAACAATTTTTTTTTCTTTTTGTGGGGTAGGGACTACTGAGAGTAAAAAGCTACCTCTGCTGAGAGTGTTCTCAGGCTTCTGTATTCATGCCTTTACTCTATTAAATAGTTTTGAATGTCCAATAGCTTACATTTATTTAATGATTTGCATTTAATAGCTTTAAAAAAAAAAAAAAGACTGTTTCAAGGTGTTAGAATTCTTGGTGTGTATTTTTTCACTGTTGAGATCTTTAGAGACTCACATGTGTCTCCTGGAACTAGTATTTTTGGTGGACAAACTGCAATAAAGTGTCTGAAGAATAAAGAGGAACTTAAAAGGATCTTTATCAAACAAATTTTGGAAGACAGCCCAGCAGGAAGAACAAGGACTTTAAAAACTGGACATAAAACACTTGAGGTAAATGCAGATAAACCTACCTTTTCATTTTAAGGAACAAAGTTTGACTCAGTTTTGTGAGGATGGAGGGAAGAAAAAAATACAACCACCATTTCGTGATGTATTGATGACATCGTGTTTTGAAAACTGAAAAAATACCCCTGGTGTCATCTTTTCTTTTTTAAATGTCCAACAGTGGAGATATTTTAACATTCCACTATTTATATGTATATTTAATGTATATTTAATTTTATGTATATTTAATTTTATGTATATTTAAGAAAAGACAGGTATCTGATGGGGAAACTGGTGGGGAAAAGACTCTTCTTATATAAATGTATAATAAGTAATAACTTATGCTATAACTTATAGGCATAGCTTACAATATATAGAAGAGCATACAAAAAAATTGGGTTGCTATTTTGTCTATTAATTCAGAGTAGTTAACAGTCTGGTTAACTACTGCTTAAGGGAAACAGTACTACTGGTCAAAGTCAATCCACCACAGTTTTGTTTTTACTATCATTTATGTTGCACAGTTTCAGAGCTCCAGCTAAAATATGAGTTCATATGCACAAGATGTTTCAAACATACAGATCTCTTCTCATTCTATGCCAGCCACTAAAAATTAATAACACTAGGAAGACATCTAAATAAATGCATTAATGACATCATTTTCCCTTCTTTCTTTTGGATTCTTGTAAAGAGGTACACATATTTTCCACTACACTGCCATCCCCCCAAGAACATTCTCCAGCATTGTGTTTAGCATTACTAAACTGTGGAGTAACACTCTCTTTTCTCCCCTCCAAATGTGTTTTAATTAGCAAAATCTTTGAGCCTTGAGATTTACTACATGTCAACACATGGATTGATGTTGGTTGAGTCTGTAACACTTTCTCTTCCACTTCACAGCCATAATTTACTGCATTCAAGCATCCTATTTGTTTTGCTAGCTACTGATGCATATTGGCCAAACACATATGCTGAGCTCTCTGCTGTCAGGCCTCAACAGAGCTCCTGAACAGAGCTAAGTGTTGGGAGACTGGTGATCTGAAGCATTATACACAAACAAACTAGGTCATGCAAAAGAGGAAGATTCTCTGCTGTCTTATCACATTTAAGATGTCACTCTTCCAATATGCGGTGTTTCTAAATTCACTTAGCAGGGTAGGTCTTACTGTAAGTGCTGAGAAGGAGTTAGAGCCCCATACCTTGACTTTGGTCAACCAAGTTAGAAACAGCTACCTGGTTATTCACATTGGAAGGTCAAAAGTGACTGTATTTAATATCAGGTGCACCACCCCCTTACAAGCTATGACCTGCATAGACTAGTCTATTCCAACTGCACTAGCTTCTAGGATTATATAGACATAAATTGTACACAGAAGCTCAAATAACTGTCAGACACAAAACAAATCTTATGTGTGTCTTTCTACCCAGTATTGTTATACACCATCTATATGTTCCACATTTGCATTCATCCTTAGTTTTACTAACAAATTGTCAGGTCAATTACACAGCTAACTCCTCTCTATTGCATTCTTCATCCCTTCCATCTGTCACTCTTTCAGCCCTTCTCCTCTTTTGCACTCCTTCTCTAAAAATCCTTACATTATTCTGAGGTAAAATAATACTCCATCCAAACTAACATGGACTTACTTGTTGGCACAAGGTCTCTGTCACTTCTTAAGATACGTATTGGAGCTTAAAACAGAGATCGTGAGCCTAAATGGATCTATGCATAGCATCCCAGTGTAAACTAGAATTTTCTATGGTTATCCAACATTGTAGCATTATGTTTCCCAAATATTGCCATGTGGCTTGAAAAAGACAAAAAATGCACTATACTTTCTGTTTTTATAGAAGTATGTGAAAAAAAATGTTTGTTTTCCATACGCAGGAACTCCATGAACTCTGTTTTTCTCTAAAGACATTCAGAGGTCCATGACCACATCTGAAGATGTTTTCTGTCATCCCTTCATGTTTCCTATAACAATCCAGTACACTACCATAAATGTCTAGAATAAGGCCAGATAGTTTCAATTACTTGTTTCAAGAAGATGCCTTTTCAATCACAACTTCTTACTTAAAGGGCAGCTGCTTGGGTCACATTACCTGTCAAGAGCCAGACTTCATGATTATTGAAATTTTCTGTACATGTCAGTCTCAGAAGGAAAGAAAGAACAGACTGCATACATAAAACAGCATTTCATAGTAAGAATTACTTCAGGTACATATGCAATCACTGAAAGGATAGAAATCATGAGAGAAATATAGCTGTACTGGATTATTTAATTTGATTTTTTCATTGACCACTGTGGCCAGAGCTGCACAAGATCTACAGTTATGTCTTGCCAACATACCAGGCAAATAGAGGTAAGTATCAATTGACATTGTTTCTTCATGGCCAAAGGCAGCACCTTCTAAAGTCAGTGGAAAGGCTCTCAAAGACAATGAAAACTTTGGATGAGGTTATTGATTTCTGTTGTTTAGCCAGGAATTTAGAGAAAATGTAAGCGAGAGACCTTACAGATGGCCGTGTACAAAATACATCTTTTTTTTAAAACAATAAATTATCAGTTTCTGAAATGGGTGATTTAGAGATATGAAATCATCCTGTGGTACATGATATAAACCAAATCTGTCAGGCAGGCATGGGTTTGTATTACTTAACCTGTGCTAATTCATTAATTTTAGTTTCTGCAAAACTGAGATAATTTGGTTCCTCTGCAAAGTTCACCAGTGAGATGGTTATAAAGGAAGGAGTACTCCTTTCCTATCTATAGCCTCTAACACAACTGAGGGAGTCCATGAATAAAGTATCTATTGCCTACTCAAATCTATAATCTCTGTAACGCCAACATAGGCTTCACATTAGCTGAAGAACCCCAAAAGCAGAAATCCTCATTGCCTATTTCCAAAATCTCTTTCCCACCCTATCTTAATTCAAGGTGTTTTCATTAAGTTGAAATCTGTCCCTCAGAAGGGATTTCCTTAGGCAGATACCTTACAGTGGCTCACCCCTGTGTGCAAGGACCTAAACTAGCTACGGTACCATGGAGCACCTCCATCTGTGAAAAGATGTCACTGGACTGCCAGTAATTGATTGCTTTAACACATCAGCTTAAATTTTATCTATTTTATTAAAGATCTCTTTTATTAGAGATCTATTTTACTAAAACCATCCTTCCTTTTTTGAAATATGAAATTTAAAAAACTATCAAAACGTTGCTTTGTATCACAATACTGCCAAGTACTGAAAAGGAAGTCCCGTCTAGACATTTTTAGACATATCTACACCTTATTCATCTCTGAAAAAAGATTTAGGTCCCGTTGTGGTAAAAGTAGTTTAGTTGATACAGGTAGTGGTTTGTTAAGCTTCTCTTGCACATCCTGTTCTCTGAACCGAAGGAGAATGAAGCAAAGTTATTAAAAGCTTCAACCAAGTTATTTTTTGTGGTAGGAAATAATGCTGTTAGCTGGGGAGAGGCACAACTGACTGCACATTGAACTTCCAGAGTAAGGTAGCACTGTTTTTCAGAGATTTCTTGTAAGTACTTTGCTAGTTAATCTCCATCTCACTAATGCAAGAGATTACATTTTCCTTTGTCTTCTAATACTGTTCATCACCTGCATTGTCTTTTAGAAGCTCATTGCTTTATACTGTTAATATTTAAGGAATTGTTTCTACCACAACCATTGCCATGAGAATACAAAGCAATAATTCAGGATGTAGTATTCATATAATGAGGAACAAATTAAAGAAATTAAACACTTCACGTGAAAAACTTCTATTACTGTTCTTTTTTTTATATTAATTACAGTAAGAACAGGAATAATGAAAATATAACTGCTGATTTTTTCAACTTCCTAGTAGTCTTCACTTTGCTCAGCTTACAACTGGGCTACATTAAAATTTTCTATGAAAACTCACGCGGACTTTACATCTCTGTGTCAGAACTATTCCATGAAAGCTCTGATGAATGTATCACTATAATATATGATATATAATATATAATAAATATATAATATATAATATGTAATAAAGATATAAGATATAATATGAGATAACATATAAGCATAGAAAAATTATAACTAGAACTAGTAGACAGTATCATCATAACATAGTATGCTACATTTCCCAAGGGCACAAACATACCAAAAATACCTTGCTATCAAAATACAGAAATGGGGCATACCAAAAATACCTTGCTATCAAAATACAGAAATGGGGCTTTCCAAAGTCATTTATGAAATTGATAGTCCAAAGGAGTGGGAAATGCAGCTCCTGAGACTCCCTATGAGTATGACTTACAGGCATTGCCACAGAGTCACAGAAAGTATAGTTCAAGCAAACATTGGGGAAATTATTCAAGCCAATGTTATACAAGAGAAAATTCAGGGAAATCAATAAGAATGACTGTAAAATATTGATTAGTAGTTAAATTGTGACATAAAATTAACAGATTATTAAATACTTTGGAAAGCAAAATACCTAAGTCAAAGACAAAGATCAAGAGCTATTTTCCTGATGTCAGACATCATAAGCATGCAAAGACAATGGTAAATGTGATATAACATAATGAAGCAAATTTTGAACGAGAATAGAATAAGGAGTTACAAGGAAACCACATGAGTTTTTAGTTTGCTTTTTTAGTAGAAGTTGGTTGTAAGTAACCTACCTTAAACCTACCTTAGATCTTCACTTTTAAGTTAAAAAATTTGGAGCATTATCAAGATGTTCAAGCACTATTAAGATGTACAAAGAAAAAATGTAGGAACTAATTAATTTCCAAAGCTACTTTCTCATTCATTCCTTCACTGAGGTAAATTATCTTTAAGTAAATTACCTTTAAGTAATAAAGATAATCAAAGGAAGCAGATATATTTCTTCAACGGCAATAGTCACAGAAGAGGTCTGCATGTCTGCATTCACAGCTACAAAAGATGTTTTTAATTTATTCTTCTCATTCAAGTTTACACAGCAGTACTTTAGAATAGAGAATAAAAGAGAATCCCTCCTCATCCTACCCAGAGACAATTGTGGAGCCTCATCTTCACCTGTTGTGCAATTGACTGCATCGCTTGTGCTTTCCTCACCTCACCAGCTCATTCCTCAGTGGGTTATACCAACTGCACTCCTGTGATGTAGAGCAATGTATTTTATCAATCACCAACTTAAGGCCTCCTCCACATCACAGTTGATTTCATTGGTGTAGGATGAAACTCATACTGAAAGAAACAGGACATGGCTAGAGACTGGAGAGCACTAATTTTGTGTTTTGTTTTGATCTTGTGGTGCAACAGGCAGCTGTTGAGATAGGAGTGTTGTGCATAAAATAATGTGACAGCTAAGAGAGCATAAAGAAAGCTTTGGACCTTTTTGCATTCCAGACTTTTTTTGATGCATTTTGGATAGACCCAAACAACTGGCTTGGATAACCTGCATCAGATTAACTAGACCATCATTTTTAGGATGAATTATTGCAACTTGAGAAGAAATATAACTGTTCTGTCATTTCAAAATGACATTTAAAAACTGTGAATTTGTTTTCTGCATTATTTAAGAGTGTCTGGCACCCTGGCAGTGAAGAACCATGCAATCTGAAATTATTCTTGAGGTATCAGACCTTTTTGTTCTCCTTTTTGTACTTTCTCCCCTTATTTCTTCTGCTATTTTCATTATGCAATAACTTTGTCCAAATGTTTATTTTTCATTGATAACATTTCTCAGTGATTTAGTAAATATTGATTGTTTGTTGGGTGTAATGATTAAGAAATCAGAGATCAAGTTACATCGTTTTTCTTGTGTAAATGAATACAGTCCAGATACACCACTCACCAAAGACATTGTGTACAATATTTTGTTAAAAAGCAAAAGTCAGAACCAAAGGACAGTGGAAAAGAAGAAAAGAAAGATGAGTACAGTTGCATAAACATGTAAAATAGGTGCTCAGGATAGTCTTAGATAATTAGCTCTTTGTTGTTTTCGTTTGTTTTCATTTTGTTTTGTTTTGTTTTTCTCTAATAACTATACTTATACGTTTGCAATACCATTTCTCTCGGTACAGCTAGTCTAGTAGTTTCAATTATGCCTGCTGGGATGATTTTTTCCAGGTTTTCCTGTCCTTTGACAGGTCAAAAAATATTTTAAGATCCACCTCTGGGATAGATTCTGATATATAAATTTTCAAATATCATTTTCCAGATGCTTCCTCTATGAATATGAGAGACATATGAGTATATCAAAGGTAGATTAAAGAGTTACTTGCAGATTGTGTCATGAACAAAAGAGAAAACCAGTTTGGTTCTTCTCATGCCCAAGAACTTTTCCTTCATTTAGGACATGGTTATGAAAATAGAATGTTTATGGATATAAAGTTGTAGGCCCTAGCTTTAAATATTCAGTTGTGAACTGTTAAATCAAACCAAGAGTATGCCTTTAGATTCCTGCCTTGTTTAAATTGCTTTGTCTTATTCTGCGTTGTTCTATTCTAACTATTTCTGCTTTTCCATCCTAACCATTTCTGCTGGCTGTTTGAGTGGGGTGAGGAACTAAATGTGCTTTGTTCTAAGCCATATTTAATATGATTATATTTCTGGAGTGTAATGAAATTCAAGAAATAAAAATGCAAAGTCCTGCAAAAACCTCGGTTGAGCTAATCCACTACAGTGATGTTGTCTGGACACTGACTGGCTTTAGTAACAGCTCTCCTGAAAAGGACTGGGATCTTGTTTGGCAATATGCTAAACATAGGCCAGCAGCATGCCCTGTCCTCAAAAAGACCAAAAAAAAAAAATCTGGACGGAATTAACAAGAGTCCTGTTAGTGATTCTTCCCCTTTATTTGGCACTTATTTGACTGCATCTGTAAAGCTGCATTCAGTTTTGTACCCTTCAATAAATATACACTTTAGCAAGTGGCCAACAAGATGGTCAGGAGCTGGAGCAAATGTCCTTTGTGGAAAGGCTGGAAGATTTGGTCTTGTTCAGTGTGAGGAAGAGATGGCTTAGGGGGAACTTAACAGTGCCTGCTAGCACCTACATAAAGGTTATAAAGAAGATGAAATCAGACTTTCCACTGGAGGGAAAATGAATATAAATTGGAACAAGGAGAGGTTCCTTCATTCCACAATAAAAAAAAAAAAATCTCTGAAAAATGGTTAATCATTTCAAGTTACCCAGAAAAGTCACAGAATACCTTTCCTCCAATGTTTTCAAGACCTGACTGGACAAAGCCCTGAACAACCTTGTCTGAACTCAGTGTCAATCTTGCCTTGAACACGAGACTAGAAGAGACCTCCCAAGGGTACTTTTCAAACAATTTGCACTCAGTTAGAAAATGGGAAATAGATTTCTGCTAAAGCAATTGAAGAAAACTTTGATTTCTCCAGTTTTAAAAGCATGTTTTAAAAGAAACCAAAATAGCATGACCTGCTGGCCAACAGCGATTAATGAAGAAGACAGAAAGATCAGGAAATAAATTACTAGGTTTTAGAGTCCTATCACCCTGTTACCCAAATACCATCTCAGCGGTATACAATTAATTTTGGCTTCACGAAGTACCTCTGAAGAGTTTCTCTGAAATGTGATCAGTGTAGTACAAGGAATTGCTGTTTTTTTCCTATTCTTATGTGGTGGTTTTACTCGGGTGGGTGGCTGAGCTCCACCACAACCGCTCTCTCATTCCCCTGCTCAAAGAGGAACGGGGAGAAAAGATGATCAAAAGGGCTCAAGGGTTGAGATAAGGACAGGGAGATCACGCAGTAATTATCGTGACGGGTAAAACAGACTCAGCATAGGGAGATAGTAAGATTTATTGCTTATTACTAACAAGCTAGAGAAGTGAGAAACAAAGGAAAGAAACCAAAAGCACCTTCCCCCCCATCCACCCTCTTCCACCTCCTCCCCCCAAGCGATGCAGGGGAACGGGGGAATGGGGTTTATGGTCAGTCTATAGCGCTTCTTCTCCGCCGCTCCTTCTCGGTCACTCTCGTCCCCTGTGCTGTGGGGTCCCTCCCACGGGATGCAGTCCTTGCCGAACTGATCCAACATGGGCTGCCCACAGGCAGCAGCTCTTCAAGAACTGCTCCAGATATGGGTCCGTACCATGGGGTCCATCCCTCAGGAGCAAACTGCTCCAGCACGGGTCCCCCACGGGTGGCAGCTCCTGCCAGGTCACCTGCTCCTGCGTGGTCTCCTCTCCACGGGCTACAGGTCCGGCCCGGAATCTGCTCCGGCAGGGGTCTTCCACAGGCCGCAGTCCCTATCAGTGCAGGTCCACCTGCTCCACCATGGTCTCCTCCATGGGCTGCAGCGTGGAACCCTGCTCCACTGTGGTACTCCATGGGCTACAGGGAGACAACCTGCTTCACCGTGGTCCTCACCACAGGCCGCAGGGGACTTCTGCTCCGGTGCCTGGAGCACCTCTCCCCCTCCTTCTTCACTGACCTTGGTGCCTGCAAGGCTGTTCCTCACTCCTCTCACTCTCCCAGCTGCTGTATGGCGCAGCGGGTTTTTTTTCCCTGTCTTAAATATGCTTTCACAGAGGTGCAAAACAACATCACTTATTGGCTCAGCTCTGGTCAGCAGTGGGGCCCTTACCAAACATAGGGCAGCTTCTAGATCCTTCTCACAAAAGCCACCCCTATGGCCCCCTGCTACCAAAACCTTGCCACGTAAACCCACTACATCTTGTCATGGCTAATCTTTTGACTAAGCCTGTTTTTTTGGTTTGGAGGATGTTGTGAATGTAAGAGACCTCCTCTTTAGACTAATCCCAGTTTGGCTTCACTGAGCTGATCTCCATTGACTGCAAAGAGAGCCAGGTTGGCTTGCTCAGATGCAGGTGTCCATATTTCAGGTGTCTTCATTTGCCGGAGGGAAAATTCCCATGGCATTTGTGTTATAATCACACTGGATCTGGGTATTTCATCTCAGATAGATACAAAAACATAGTAAATTGTGCCGTTACATCCATATAGCACTCTCATGCAGCTTATGGCTACCAGCAAGCTGAACTAGAATTAAATCAACATGCAAGAGAAGGGGAAAGTATTTGTAAGCCACTAGCATTCTCCCAACCAGTCCCATTCCCACCAGTGAGAACCTGTGCCAATTAGCTCTCCAGTATCACTACATCACGGACATAGTTCAGAATTCGGTCCAGTTCATGTTCTTATGACAGACAACAGGCTTTCCAGCAAGTCTCCTGATCTTTGGTATGTAATTTGTGTTGGATTTTCCTGCAATAATTAAATATTTTAATAACATAATTTATTTCCTTTATTTATTAATTCTTTTAAATTTGTCTTTCCTGGAGTATGGGCAAATTAGCTCAGTCATTGGCAGACATTCTTTTTCATTCAAGTCTCAGCACTGAAATCATACAAGCACCGGTGTAACTATGCAATTTTCCTTGTCTTCACTCAAGGGATGTCACAGAGCCCTATGTAATTTGCATGCACGTCTCAAATGACAAACTTTGAACAGTTTTCTCAGTTTATAAGTAAAAATATCCCCCCACATTGCCCTAACTGCCAGCCCTGTAAACTCAGCTTTTTATGAAAATTTTTCTCTCTTCACTATCATTCATGTTCTTCCTTAAGAATGATAACTAAAATAAATAAATAAATAAACTTCATCCAGTTCTGCTGTTTAACAGAGTGGCAATAATGTTTCTGGACAGCATAAGAATGGTTTTTATATAGTATCCTGAATTGCTATGGTTAAAATAAGGATTTTTCACCCTTTAGAAAAACCTTGACAGAAAAATAATTTTCAAAACTATATATAGTTATTATTATCAAAACAATTTGGAAACTTTCTGGATAAAATTGCATACTGTCAAAAGATGGGCTTATGTTTCAGAAGGCATACCACCACATTTCCAAAAGAAAAAGATGGTTGAAGGTGATAGCACAGCACTCACTTAGCAGATGAGGCCAATCTCCTCAACATCTGCCTTTGGTCAATTGAGAAAGAAAGGGCCTCTCAAAATGGTGACTGAGAAAGGAGTCTAGCTTAGTCTTTTTTAGCATAGATGAGGTATCTTTCTCAGTGGGAACATAAAGTTAAGAAACATGAATACCACTTCACAGCCTTTAATCTGAACATAGTGGTCTCTCTGCAGGCTGTGTCTAATTTTCAGTGGTGGAAGTTGAGAGAGAAAGTTCATCAATTTGCATTTCACCATGGAAGTACAGCAAGGCAGAACCTGAACAGAACCCCATGGCAGTTACAACCCCCACCTCACCACAAGCCACACATCTTGAAACTTTGCACCAAAATTTTTCAGCCAAATGCCTGTTGCAGAACTTCACATGTATAAGCAACAACAACAAGTTACATTTTCAAGAAAGGGAAAAAGATAAAGCCACTGGAATCACTTAGGCCATCTTTTGTGCAACATGACCAACAACAATAACATATAACTGTCAGGTTATACCTGTTTTCTGAGACACCTCACTAATTCAAATCATCTTTTATTCTCAAATAATAAAAAATAATTATATATATATAATTATTATTACTATTAATTATATATATATCTCAGAGTATGCCACATCTGGAAGCTGTTATGCAGGTCTTGGAAATTACCATCATCAGAATATCAGTTAAACAGGTGCATGCTGTTGGCTAGGGTTCATAATAGACACACTTAGGTTAGCTTGAGTATCAGTAACACAGACTTCAGTGTTTAACATATCCAGATCTTGGGGCTTAAAGTCTCCTAAGGTTCATTTGAGATCTAACATAATCTATTTTTATGAACTTACTAAAGAAGAATGCAGATATAATGAGATCCTCCAAAGATGTGGCTGGAAGGATACCTAATGAGACTAACATCAGCCGGTGGGAGCCAAACTCTTACGGTCTGTCACCTCCCATCCCAGTCCCATCTGGCTCCTCCAGATGGTGATTTAGAGTAGATTTAACCGATACGTTTGCATTCATCTATTTTCATCTCTGTTGCCTAAAGTAGCAGCTTTAGGGAGATTAACTTCTTCAGGCTAGGTATAGACTGAGTGAATCCTTCTATAGGGAGAAACACAAGTGGTTCCAGTTCTCTTCACAGTACAGGCTAGCCCATCTAGATCTTATAAAGATTGTTAAAGATGGAAAAGACATTCCTACACAGAATTATTTCCACAAAGACTACTAGCAGATATTTCTGCTCAGAGTTTGAGGACTGTCAGTTGGAAAAAATCCTGGAAAATAAAGATGTGGGTGCACTCATGGTCAACCATAGGATGGATCATATTATGATTGAACATTAGCAATTAATACAGAAAATCCTTAAGAAAGTCATATGTAACACTGGGTCATATCAGACAATGTACTTCCAGAGACAAAGCAGTCATACAGGCCCCAGGTACAAACACATCTGTCATACTGAGGTACACTTCTGTTCAGGAAACCTGAACTCCTGCTAGAACAGATACAGAAAAGGGCAAGTAGACTTGGTGAATACAGAAGATTTCTTGCAATGAAGAACTCAACCCCTCTTCTTTGTTTGGTTCAGAAGAATGAAGACCTACTCAAAGAGAAATTGTTTTCAATTAGATAATACTGTCTTTGTCCTTCTTCTCAGGTGTGAATTGTACTAAAAGGAGTCCATAGTAATCCTTAAAGGTTTTGGCACTGTTTTTTTGTGGGTTTGTTTGTTTGTTTGTTTGTTTTATATATAAAATCTGATTCAAGTTTTCTGAATATTCTATATATTGACATATATTGTGAAAGATAATATATGCAAAAGCAGCTTTCTTTATTATGAATATACTTATCTTTTTCAGACTGAATGAAAAATGTTCTACGTTGCTCAACATCAACAACAGGTTGGTGATGATGGGATGACAACTCCATGGATCAACTGCAGTGAGTGAGCTCACACTTCGTTCAGGGACCTCAGGTTGTGACTCCACAGAATGCTCACTCAGGTGAGCTGAAACCTTTCTGTTGGTAAAGCAGCACGGTCTTCTCAGTCCACAAGAAACGATCAACAAGAGCCCTTTCCAAGTAACTGCCTGTTGCGGATAAACACTGCTGCACCAGGACAGGTCTACATCAGAAGTGAAGTTTGTCTGGCTTCTTTAGGAAAAGCCTTCCTGGAGACTTGCCAGTGAGCTCAATCCTGTATTCTCTGATCCAGTATAAATACTCAAGAACATGCTTAACTTTAAGCATATGAGTTGTCCCATAGACATCAATAGGGCTGCTAATGTGCCTAAAGTTAAATATGCATCAAGTGCTGTGCTGGAATGGGGCCAAGGACTCAGAAATTTGCAGGATCAAGGTTTGGCTAAAGAACAGAGAGTAAAAGGGAGACAAAAGCTGAGAGATACTGAGTTACTCTCATGCCCTCTTGCGTCAGTCTTTCATGGAAGCAAGCCCTGGGATAAACCTCTTATTATAATAAAAGTTAAAGGAATACCTGTTCAGAATACTTAGACACAAAAAGATATTGTGAACACTCTTTTTTTACAGCCTACAATGTTTTGTGATTGTTATATGGTATTACATTTTAAAACAGATACAGTGATGTCACTGCAGGAAAACATCACAAAACATTGCAGCAACAGGCATGTCTTTCAACAGATGCCTGCTTGACTCACTCTCACAGCTGCACCAAAGTACTCCAATGTGTTTCTGGAGAGCATTCCTGCTTGTGAAGTCTTTATTGGGACACTCTGACTGTAGGGGAATGCAGCCGCTTTTCATTTCTTGTGGCAGTCAGAAAGTTTCATTGAATATTTCTGAGCTCTCAATCTCTTCCAAAACACATGCTGAATTTCCTGGCTCTCTTTCTTAAAATCTGGTCTGGGTTTCTACCCTGTCCCCTCACAAATTACTTTAAGTGTATGTAAATTCCAAAGTTGAAATTAAAAAATATATACAAAATTAAAAGCATTCTGATTTTTCAAAATTGATTTTAATTGCTTTTCCAAGCTTTGTGAATTTTTATATGTAATCACTTTTATATTTAAACAATTTGTATTTTGAACTTATCACTGGAATCCAGCAAAGCTAAAATAAGAACAGTTGTCCTTTAACTATTAGTAATGCAACAGTGCCAACTAGAGGCACTGGGAATGATCAAATTCTTGTCTTATGGACCACATCAATAAATGTGAAGGGTTGTAGAGCTATGAATACAGAAAGATCATATTTACTCTCCAGAAAGCCCACCCAAAGCCTCCAAACACAGTGGTGTTTGCATTTAATTTTCTGTAGATTTTGATGTTTCAGTAAGTAATTTATTGAATCCAAACACCACAAATGTTATCATTCTATTAAAAATCACATCATCCAGAAACTCAGATATAAACAAGTTAGATCTCAGATTACCTCAGGCTCCTCAAAGAGTTGCTAAGCGATTTAAAAACCTTTGGAAAAATACCTCCAGGCCCTGAAGGTGGCCTCACCAAGCAGGGCCCTGCTTGGTGGCCCCTTCAGTGCCTATGATGGTGGGGCACAATGGTGTGCAGGTTCCCAGCATCTGGCAAGAGGATGCTGGAGCAGAGAGGATCGGGGACCTTCTGCAGGTCCTTGTGCCTCCTCCTGTTACTGCAACAAAGCCCTGGGGAAAAGCTCTTTCCAGCTGCACACTTCTCCACAGTTCCCCCACTGTTTTATCACCAAGTTAAACACAACCTATGTGTGGGCAGTCCCCTGGTGCAGAGAAAACTGAAGTGCCTGAGGATGCTCCATGCCTGAGGATGCGCCATATGTGCACACACTATACTCCTCCCAAGGAGGGGGGCTGGCAGTGTGCACCCTGGGGCATGCCAGCAGCTTGGGGGGGCCAAAATGCCTTCCAGAGGTTCTCCTCGCTATACCTCTGCACTGATCTTCAGATAGAGAGACACCTGAACCTAAACAGAGATGGCTTTTCTTCTGGCAGAAGTCTAGAGGATTGTCTGAAAGCTGCACAGTTAGAAACGCAGTGTCACATAAAGGTCTGTTGGTGGAAGAGGAAGCTCTGCCTGTTGGAGCTGACACAGCAGTAAACAAACATCCCATACAGAACATTTTGTACTTTTAGGCTGGAGGGTGGAGCCAACAAGATCCAGTCTTGGTGTCCCTCTTTTACCAAAATGCATTTATTCTGTAAATCTCAGTGAAAATCATCAAAAATAATAGATTCCATTTTTCCCCTGACACCTATACAAGCCTTTCCTGGGGCTGTAGCACAGGGCAGTTGAAGGACAGAGGAATCAGAGCATCAGAGCAGAGAAGGTGACAGTACTGGAATAAGATGAAGGCTTAGAAGTGAAAACATAGGCTTTGGCCTGGGAAGCTGAGAATACAGCTTGCAGCCAGTATAACCACTGTAAAATCTAATTCAATAAATCTTTTTTCCAGTTATATTATTATGCTTATGTTCTGTAACTATGTCTTTACAGGAATACAAAGCTAAAAAAGAACAGTGGTCCAGTGGAATCAAACCTCTGGGGCTCAGGCAAGACTGGAGCAGTTTATTCATTTGACTGTTACCTAGAGCTCTGCTTTCAACAGAGGGGAAAACAAAAAAAAAAAACAAACAAACAAAAAAAAGCATCTGTTGTGAATCATCTTGTAATACCAGAAGTGACATTTCCACAATGGTGACTTTTTTGAAAGACACACACAGAAATAAAGCAGCATGTCATATCTAGATTTCCTTTAATGGCTTCATTGAAATGAACCAGAAGTTTTCTAAAAATGATTTTTGGCTGTCAGTCAAAGCCTAAGCCTAACGGACACTTGCAGGGTTTTTCCATTTATTCATGTTTCTGTTTGGCAGTGAAAGTTAATGTTCAGTACTCTGAGCCTGAAGCGTAGTTCTCATCTCTGGTACTATTTGCTCTTTGATTGCGCCCTCAGATCCAGACCTGTGTTAGTAGGAGCCAGATGTACCGCTCAACCACAAAAATATGTGCTCGCTGAAGCTTTCTCATGCTGTTTTTTGTAAAATTTGCTTGGGTATTGTGTCTATGTAATTTCCTAATTAATTTTTTTATTGATTTGCAAGGCACATTAGGCATGTGTAAAATTCTTTCATGGAATTATAGATGGATGTTGCAGGAACCATGCTGAATTACAGCTGTCATGGGAGCTGTGCTCTCATCCCTACGTACATATGAGCTAAAACAGATTTGTACAGTGTAAGAACTTCATCAACACCTTTCCTTTCTGTGAAAGCAGATCTGAATCAGCCTGTGATGATCAGTCTGGCTGCTAGCGAGTGCTAGATGGAGGTGAGGTACTGTCTTTAGGTAAGACAGACCCAAGGGCTTCCCAGCTTCTTGCCATCAACATCTTTTAATCCTTACATAATTTTTCAAGGATTGTTATCATAAGGTATGTGTATTATTTGAAGGGATCAAGCAGGTTGAAAGGAAATATGAAGACACAAAATATTATACTGTCACATCCTAGAAAGGCAGTACAATGATTAAGCAAGTGCTCCAGGATTCATGCAGTCAGATGTGACACTGATATCCGCCACCTGTTATTTTTCCATGCTGAACTGAAAAAAATCTCTATATGCCTGAGAACTTATTTATGATTATATTGGTCCAAAAAAAGCTTAATAAAAATAGTATCAGTAACACAGGAATAAATACACAGAAGGAATTGGTATTAAAAGTTGTTTGCACAAGGAAACCCATGTACACAGGCAGAAAGAACATCCTCCAGTGTCATCCTGGCACATACGTACCAGGGGAGCCTGGGGAGCAGGCCAGTGGGGCACAAGAATTACAGGAGCCCAATGGCTGGATGAAGCCCCTTCAGAACTAGGCACAGGCACATGTGCTATGGGGCCCTTGCTGAGTTTGCCAGGAAATCAGCACAAAGCTGCTCAGCCCTGCCAGGACCACTGCTGGGTGCAATGCCTTTGCCATTGTCAAAGCTAAGGCAATTAAATGCAGTGCCTACATCCTCTTGTGAATCTGGGTTTCTTGAATAATTTCTGGTTATTACACAATGCACTTGAATTATATTCATTTGTAAGATGGTTATCTTCAGCAGGTTCAAAAACAAAGAAAAAAGATCTACTTACCATTGTGCATTGATTAATATCCCTGCTAATGCATCACAGCAGTTTTTATAAGCAGAACTAGAAATTCACTGTGATACCAACTTTCCTAGGTAACTAAAGAAAAACTAAGAAACAAACATCACAGTGAGGTCCATCGTCATTTAACTCACTATAAGCCTTTCCACACAAATGCCTGTGTGATTAAAATTGTAAAGATAATGTAATGAGTGTATATTGCAAACTAATTTTCATGCCATGTTATTTACTGATGAAGTCAACCAAACAACAGTATTACCCTCTACAAAGCTTTGCTCTGGTTTTATTTACCTTGTTTTTGTAAAGGTATTTTATCTCTAGAATTCATCTTATCAACTCAATATCTTGTCTGATCTTGGCTGGTATCTTGCCTCTCCGTGACATGAGATGTGTTCCCCACAAAATGGCCCACCGGGTAGGGTGAATAACAAGGACGGCTTTTGTAATTGCTACTTTCCCAAGGTGGATATGCTCTGAAATGCAGGACCTCAGTGGAGCTCCACACAGGTAAGAGAGCTGCTGCCATGGGAATTCAAGCCACCACAGGGCTCAGTTTCTGCCTTCCCAAGGGTGAGTACAAGAGGGGTTTTATGACTTTCAAAGGCACTGGTTAGCAGGGTGCAATGTCTGCCCCACCATACCACCCCCTGGTACCAGTGATTCAAGGAGTGACTGGACGCACATATACACTGAGCACAGACTTCCACAGCTGTAATATTAACCCTGCTAAGGTTATAGCTGAGTCACCCAGTTCACTAGCACTGGATGAGACATGGCAACCTTCCCAGGTTGCTCAAATGCCCCCTGAAAGGCAATGCCTAGCACAAGCAGCAATCTTCAAAACTCCAGAGGAAAATTTTTTCACCATCCAAGCAAAAGCTGATTGACTTCTATGGGGCAAGGCACTTTGCTCCCAGCCTTCAGTATGACATGATCCAACCAAAACAAGCAGCAGCATTATCAAAAATTCACACCCACCACATGTGGGAATTGGAAGAACAACTCACAAGGAGAAAGAACAAAATCTTTTCTGTAGGTGTAATTTGTCACTGAAACACGAATCCTTTATTATCATTTCTCTCCTTCATCAGTGACGCTGAAGCACTTTTGCTTCTCTTTTTAAACCCAGAGTCTTTTGTCTTACTGTCATAAAGAAGGAAGCTGACACTGTCTGGCTTACAAAACAAAGGGTCAAACCATTTGTTTTCATTTGCTGAAGAAACGTGGTCAGGGTTTAACATGTTTGAGCTGCAAGCCCCTCCTCAGCTTCCAGCAGTGAGACTGGCTCACCTGTGGCAGCAGACAGCAGGCCCAGCAGGCTCCTTCCAAAACAGGTAACCAGACCTCTTCTGCCCTTTTTTAAAGCTATAATGCTTTCAATATTAGGATATATTACGATATTAGGACCCAACAAAGCATCTAAATCGTAGATGCTAATACAGAAAACATCTTTTTAACGGTTCTTAATACTGCCCTTTGTTACTGCAGTGGTGCTGTGCTTCACCCTGTCCACATCTTCCCTGGAGCACGGGAAGAGCACATGGGACCCAAAGGGACAGCAGCAGCAGACAGGAGGTATCTGACAAGGGTGTTTCAGTTCTGCAGGTGCTGAAGGAGGACATTTTAAACAGTCAAAAACAAAAGTGAAAATTTTCTTTCTAATTTGAATTGAATATGCTTTCTCTACTTATATTAAGGGTTTCTTCTACTGAGCTGTAATTCTAGGGATTCTACACATACCCTTACGAGGGGAAGCCATAACCTATGACAAACAAGAAAGAGTGAAGATGTGTCACAGGGGCATCTCTTTTTCCTAGAAATTCTCTCAGATGCTTAATTTCCTCTTTTATTCTCACACTATGAATTCTCATATTATGCACTCAAAACATTCAGATTTGTATTCAGCTTAAAGGCTCAAACAAATTTGCAAAGGTTAAAAAATCTGATATGATTATCATATTAACTGAGCCTGGCGTTGTCTACACTCATGCCCACAAAGCAGAGTTCTTGCAGCTCAGCCAGCTTCCAGCTAGCTGGAAGTGCAAGTTTGAATTCTCCATTAAAAATGGTAAAGATAATTTACCACCAAAAATACAGAAGGTCGTATTTTTGCACTTTTTATTACAAAATCAGTTGATTTTTTTGTAGCAGCGAATATTTAGGAGGAAGAAAGGAGAGAATCACAGATATCACCTGAAAAGTTAATATTTTATGCACAAATATTAGAAATCATACTGAAAAAGCTTGTTGAATAGATATGAAAAACACAACACAAGAATTATATGTTATTAATCACATATATTTCAGTGATAGCAGACATCAATATATCAAAACATCCAAGTTAAACAAGCTTCACATGAAAAGGAGAAGGAAAAACTAACAATACAGTCTATATAAACAAATACATGGGAGAGGAAGAACCAAAAGGGGATTGCTCCTGATTCCCATGCAAAGGCTATCCAAGGAGGAGGGAAAAGGTGATCCAGCTAACTCCTTGTTTGTGCAAAGGGAATAAATAAAGGGCTGGGGGATTGGACTAGATGATCTTTCAAGGTCCCTTCCAATCCCTAACATTCTGTGATTCTGTGCTTTTCCCATATTAGTCAAGATAGATAAAAATTGTATTAAGCAACATGTCCCAAGAAATCCCAAGATTTTTAAACTACAACTCAGAGAAGCAATAATCATAGAATCATAGAATGGCTCAGGTTGGGAGGCACCTTAAAGATCATCTAATTCCAACCCCCCTGCCATAGACAGGGATGCCACCCACTAGTTCAGGTTGGCCAAGGCCCCATCCACCCTGGGCTTGAACACCTCCAGGGATGGCGCAACACCTCCAGGGATGAGACAATAATCAGATACTTTATACCGTATTTTAAATAAAGAATTTTATTTCCCCCTCAAAAAAAAAAAAATGTTACCTTTATTTGTTAATTACATTCCTCTACACAAAGTAACCCTTGTTACTATTAGCTTCATACCTGTCTTCAGGCACCAGTGAGCACAGCCATTCACTGGGAACAAAAGCCTCTACAGTTCCAGCTTTCATTGGTGGTTTCTTTTTTCACTGGGCATAAGCCAGACTCAAACTGTTGGAGGGGGGAAGTAAGACACACATATAAGCCACTATTTATTTTTGATCCTCATACAAGACACCTGATACAAGCCAAGATGAAGAGAAATCCAAAGATTCAGTGTACAAGCATGGGAACTCACAAGAGTGAATTTCGAAGGGATGGCAGAAAAGGAAGGGGGAGGGTGGAAATGCATGAATTCGGTTTCCAGCTAAAAGGTCTCTCCCTTTTTTCTCAGGTGAATGTGCCATTGTTGCTACACAGAGATACGGAGAGCTCAGGCGTTCTGTGCTTAAATCACTTTTTTTACCTAAGTAATTTCAGAAAAAGGACCTTCCAACAAGAGAACTGATTGCTGCTGGTGAGAAAACATTTCTTATTCCTAACTTTCATTTGATACAGAAATGAGTTTTGGCTGACAAACGCATTACAAGACTAGTTATACAAAAAAAAAAAAAAAAAAAAAAAAGATAAATGATAGATGCTTAGAGATTAGTTAGCAAAATATATGTTCTGATAGAGAGATGAAGGTAATTTTTATGGTGTTGGCTGTCATTTTTTTTTCTGTACTCAGTTTAACTAACATTGGATCATGGAGCATCAAAATTTCAGAATATTGAATTTAAACTGCCTCCAGCTACAACTCCATAAATTACCCCTCCAAAACCCTGTGGATTTTCAATAGGATGGTAATCAATTATTTAAGCTTCAGATAAATAATCATGTGACTTGGAGAGATTTACACTTTGATTTTTTGTGAATACATTATGAAAGACAGAACTGATTCACACATTCCATACCTGATTTATAGTGACATATCAGGTGCGATTTCAAAGCCATAACTATTCATGTTTACATAGAGTTTTAACATGTTAATATAAATGCTATATTTTATTATCAACATTTGACAGATAAACTAATGTTAAAGTCGTTAGCCTTCACATAGAGATGCTTTAAAAACTGAGTTGTCAAGAGTCGTAGTACATCCCATAGAAGTGGGGTATAATGATCTGCTTTTGCTGACTCAAATTAGTGGTCTGCACCAACATAGTGAAAATTTGAATGGAGTTTCTATTCCCAAAAATTTCTCAGCCTGCAAGCATAGCTAAAAGTTATAGTCTTTCCTTATGAAGCACTGGAAAACTTTATGTTTTCTTATTAAAATTCTATAATGTCCAATCTTTAAATTAGTATGCAGAATTAATAAGCTCCAAAGGATGTGTCTTTCTAAAACTCACTCAATAATAGAAAGGATGAACAAATTTAAGGTGGAAGGTATATGAAAGAAAGAACAACTCTGATACCATGTTGGGGGTGAAAGGGAACTGTGATGGACAAGTCTGAGGAGAATAAATATTATGAGTGTATTAATTATTTTAGCATTTGGGGGAAGTTTCTTCAGAAACACAGAATTGCAACAATAAGATGATACTTTTTTTCTTTTCTGTTTCTTAATGTGCATTTCTTTTTTCCAGTCACTTGGATAGAATACTTTTTTGAGTTTGCCAGTTATTGGAAGCAGTATTTGAATTCGTTCACCAGCAATTGAACTGTTAACAGTGATGTTAGTGTTGTTGGAGGATTCATTAAAGAAAGGATAAAACGTGCTGCACTTTTTATGCCTTCATGTCCTGAGAAGCATGAAGCATTTTGTTTTGCCAGTGCTCAGGGCTGTAATTCCACCTAGATGTCGCTACTAAATTCAAGTTTGAAATTTTCTTTATAAATGCAGGCAAAAGTGCTTTGGGGGATTTTTTTTTGATTTTTTTTTTTTAATTTTATTTGTCTGTTTAGGTCAAAGCACTTTATCAGCAGGTCATCCTGGCATCTCCTAAAGCTCAGCCTTTGAAAAATGAATCTCCGGTGAGAATCAGCAAGTTGACTGGATGATATCCTGGGCTACATAGATTACATTTTCTAACCTAGTACAAATCATTGGATATTGTCCTGAACATCAGAGTTTTAATGTCTAAAGACAGCTGTCTTTTAATGTCTAAAGTCAGCTGTACAGGGCAGAAAGAAGAGTTATTTATTCAAAATACTTGGCTTTGTTTTGCCTCTCCTCAACCGTCACTTTTGTTCTCTGACTTTTATCAAGACCAAAGTTACTGAATTTCTTATAGTGATCTTTGCCAGGAAGAGAAGCAATCATCTTCAGAATATGGAAGCAGACAGGAACATTGGTGGATAGTTTTATTAAGAAGGATTTGAGATGGAAATCACTTTTTAAATGCCATAAAGAATAGGGGAAATATTTGAGTTCTTGTTGTGAGTTGGAAATCAGAATATTTCTTTAAAAATTATCTCACAAGATAGTGACTTCCTGATAATGCTCTGGTTCACAAAGTTAGGCTTTGTTTTCCAGTTTCCTTGCTGCACTGAAAAGGATCAAATAATGCTCCATTCAACATTGGCCTTGCCCCTCCTGCTAATTGCAGTCTCATCAAACCTTGCAATGGCAATCAAAAAGGAAAAAAGAGCACCTCAGACACTGTCAAGAGGTAATGTATATTTTGCTTTATGTAGTTATTTCCTCATCTTACCATGTAGGTCCAGAAATGTTTTATTTAGAATATACCTGAAAGAATATATATACTTTCTTAGGTGTGATTCTCTAAGGATAAGTGAAACACTAAGTAGTGTATCTTTTTCCTCCATGTCATTTCACTCCATCAGTTTGTTCTTAAGGATATGTCTGAGGGCCTCATACAGCCTCTGTAATTTATGTCACTCATAGTGACCTAGTGGAAGCAAATAAACTAAATTGATTCTCTGAAACCCAGCTGCACTTGAAGAACTGTCAGTGAAAAAATATTTTTTCAGATGCCTGTTAAAAGATAATTTGATATGGTAACTTATAGCTACTGAAACACAATTTCATAACTTCAGTTTCCGTGCAATTTTTTTTTTTCTACAGACCCATTTGTATACACAGAACAACAGGTTGAGCCATTTGTGGGGGTTTTGGGATGATCTTTCCTTTTCATTTTCATTTCCTTATTAGCAGATATTCACATTTAAAGGATTCTATTGTGGTTCATAATTTTCAACCTGGATGTTAAATGACTATGCTATTTTAAGTTCTTTATGTCTAATCAAGAAAAAATGAGTTGAAAAATAGCTTGATGAGGTCTTTTCCTCTTCTCAGTCTTCCCTCTCCTTTCAGGCCCATTCACTCCCCAAAATTTCCAGCTCCCTCCCTGAGCTGCACTGCAAGCTGTGCAAAGCATGCAGACCCCATGACTCACATTTGAATTCTTCTCATGCAAAGCCTTGGCAGAGCCCTGCATTCACAGAGGTGCCATCAGAGGCCAGTTGCTCGGGAGGCATCTGGGCAGCAAAAGGAAGTGTAGGAACAGATGAACTGTAGGAATTGTACTGAAGTTGTAAGTTATTCCATATGGCAAAAAATAAATAAATAAATACAGGGCAGTCAAAAGGCTTCATGAAATACCAGGAACAAGGATAAATGCTTTTCCATATGAAAAACTTTGTAGACACAAGACAATATTTTCTAACCCTTGGACTAACTAAAGAGAAATGTCAAATCACTTTTCATAAGTAGTATCCATGGAGAAAAGTTATACCCAATCTGGTATCTATTGCCTATCTTGCCTAGATCAGAATTTATTTTTCCCACTCCGCCTAAATGCAAAAAAATAAAAAAATTAAAATTAAAATTAAAATTAAAAAGAAAAAGCAAGAAGTCAATTTTATTGTGTCAATTTTGAAACAAATTATCACAGAAAGCAAGTGTCAGTTTTCTAATTCTGGTGTATGGGATTTTGGGATACTGCAGAGCCTTGAGAACATTACATGTAATTTTCACAGATCAAAAGGGAATACTTAAGCATGCTGTAAAATGACCCCAGCTGACTTCTCTGTGTGACTACCTACGTCAGCAGTTGATTTCAGCCAGGGCTGGGAACACACTGGTCAAGAAGCCAGAACCCCACCATCAACCAGACAGACCTGAAATCAAAAATCACTTTCCTGAAAGAAGAGATGGCCTAGTAGCCTCACAAGCAATTGTCCCATAAGAAGGCTAACAGTAAATCTCTGCACAACCAAGGCTGGACCAAGCACTGCCCAGACACTGCAAAAGAACAGGAGACTTAATGTGGTCCAGACCCAGAAGCTATTCTGCCACGTGCAGTTCCTGTGAAGGCCTTTGTGAACAGAAGTGACACAGCCCAGGAGGCAGGGACATTCTGCATTGTTTCTGACATCTTTGGGGTCTGAAGGCATGAAACCAAACAGTCTGCTTTTTGAGTTCAGTGCTTCAGCTATGGATGGGCTGCAGAGCTGGTGATTCATTAGGATTCTGTTTTGGAGGAGATTTTTATTTAACAGACATTCTTTTATTAAATTATTTAATTAAATGAAGTACTTGCAACTCCATGGATTGAAATTTGTGACTCAGGAGTTATGTTTAAAACTATGTATTCTTCAAAAACTATTCACATTAAAGTTAATATTATTTGACTTTTCATATTTTATTTTTCTCTTTCATTTTTATAAGCCAGCTTTCTTTTTAATCCCCAGCATCTACATTAAATACAGAGCAGACAATATGAAGAAGAAATATGAAGATATAAAGAATTTTGTCACTGATTTAGGGGCCTCTGTGTATTCAGAAAGAGATCTAATGAGTTTGCCAAAGGACTTGAACTGGGTACAAATCCTCAGCCAGCTGAGTTCTGTTTTTTAAATATCCCAATGCACCTATCAGCAGATTTAGAATTTGTATATCCACAGTGTTTGGGAATATTTGACTGGAAAAAAAAAATCCTATTTGTTTACAACTACCAATAAATGTCAAAAACGTAATTTCTTGCCTGGCCACTAGTTAACCCTTTTCTTATATTTCTAGGGTGGGGAGATGAAATAACCTGGGTACAAACTTATGAGGAAGGGCTTTATCAAGCAAAGAAAAGGTAAGAGATTACAAAATAGTTTTGAGAGACAAAGTTGTTAATCAGATGGTCATACCTGAATACACTGTAATGAAACAGAACAAAGAAACACAGTCACAGCTGATTTGCAGACCACTCACTCAAATAAAACAGATTTTCTGCATATAAATAAAAGCAGTTGTAGAGATCTTATTACTCTGAAGCAACATTAGGCCATTAGGCAAGTCTGCTTTGAACACTGTCCTTTCTTTGTGGAAAGACGACACTGCTGTTCAACAACAGCAGTGTTGTCATTTGAATAAGCAATGATAAATAGACATAATAATAATGAAGATTTTGTTTGTTTGTTTGTTTGTTTGTTTGTTTTTTAATATATCATGGATCTCTGATTTCCTCCTCAATCAACAGCTAGAAATCAATTATATTTGTTCTTGCATGGTGACCTACCACAATTTCTCACTATCCTGGTAGGACCAAAAGTTAAATGAGTCATTCTCTGGGTTTCAGCTGAAAATATATTTGAGGATTCATAACAATACTTATTTAAATCACTATTCCCATTAATTTTAGACTATAATAACATAGCACAAGATATTGTTAAATTGAAATTTAGCAAATTGAAATTTCAGTTTAGCAATATCTTGTGCTACACTATTATAGTCTAAAATTATATTTATATTATAGGAATCCCATCTGGACGCCTACCTGGGCAACCTGCTCTAGGGAACCTGCTTTGGCACAGGGAATGGACCCGATGATCTCTTGAGGTCTCTTCCAACCCCTACAATTCTGTGATTCTGTGAAATCAAATTGTTTTTAAAGTAAATGGCAATCAATTTCTTGTACCCTGTGAAAATGTCTAGGAACTGAACGGTTCTCGACAGTGATTGCAAATCAAGCATTAGTAACTCATTGGCTGAACAGTAACACAAGTTGAAAAAATGTAGGAGAAAATGCATAGAATTGTTTTATGTTTTGACATCCAAAGAATATAAAACTTTGATACTCTATAAAAACATTTACCTAAATAAATAAATAAATAAAAATAAAAGGTACAGTACATCTGTTCAAGACAGCTTTAAAAAAAAAAAAAAAGAAAAGAAAAGAAAGAAAGAAAAAAAACACTTTCCATAGGGAGCATTTGATGAGAAACCTAATTTTATAAAAATTATTTCATTCCAGTTTACAGATTATTTTTATTTTAATAATCATGGAGAGTTACACACCTAGGCAATATTAAATATCTCTTCAGTACTCATAGTTTGATTGTATATTAACTGGGAATGAAATGATTCTGACTCTGTGGTATCTCTCTTGTAGAATCTTTTGCTTTAGAAAAACTATATAGACAAGGAAACTCTGTTTCTCTACTTTCTTTTATTTCCTTTGTCTCTTTTACAAAAACGCCTGTCATCCCTCACAGAATGCCCATATGGTTTTCCTGTGAGTTAACATAAGACGAAATGCAATTTGCCTTTTCCAGTCTGCTAGTAAAATCATCTATTTATGTACTTGTCAAATTATCTAACCACATGTTTTATTATTATTATTAATAAAGTAACAAACCACTGATGGTCATTCACCATTTGGAAGACTGCCAATACTGCCAAGGTAATTTTGATTTTTTTTTGAGTGTTAAATTTTTGTAAACATCGTTATAAGAAACTACAAATATCTATATATTTACCTTGTACTTACAAAAACTTATTTAAAGAAATAGGTATACGAAATTGTAGTTGAAAAGCTAAGAATTTATTACTATTTTTTTACAAAAAGTACACTATGAACCTACTAAAAAAAGAACATAAAATATTCAATGCTGCCGTCCTTCTATCCCTGTTGCAGCACTTGTCAGTTTAAATTAAGAGTAACATATTTGCTACTGACTCATTGAACAGATTTAATATTGTTTGGCCCTCCTGAACGGGTAGCTAGAGAAGCAGACAAGACTGCTGAAATTGATCTAACAAGAATTTTCTGAGAATAATGCACTTTTGTCAAGCCGAGACATGGTATCTGTTGAAACTACAGGCTTCATAAATAACAGAAGAGAGCTTCCATTTTCATAGCTGGGAGGTTGCACAGACATGGGTTAAAAAAAAAAAAAAAAAGGCTGTGACAGAGCCGTGAAGTGTCTCCTCAGGAATGTGAATCGGCAGTGACAGGAACAATGTGGCCAGTCTCCAGTGCCCAAACACAGAAGGAAAAGCAGTGTTTGAGATGGACTTCAAAATGCTCATGTCTTTTCTAGCACTGAAGAAAGCTTTTGCTGAAAATGAAGAGGTACAAGAAATGGCCCAAAATAACTTCGTTATGCTGAATCTCATGGTATGAAAGGTTTGGGGAGATTTGACAGGTATCACTATTTGGCTTGTGATTTCTCTTTCTAAGTCTTGAATTTTTCATGCCGTTTTAGCTAAGTACCTCTGGCATTTCAGTTACATGCACATATATGCATTTGTGTGTGGATATACACACACAAGTAGTATCTTTGGTGTTTCTGTCCTCTGGTATGAGATTGTTCACAAGGGGTCCTACTCCAGGAATAGGTATTTACGGAAATATTTTAATAATTAGCTTTAATTTCTCTGCCAGCATGAAACTACAGATAAAAACCTGTCACCTGATGGACAATATGTGCCTCGAATCATGTTCATAGGTAGGTACAATATTTATGCATCTTTTCAAGGTACAATTTCTGAATCTATGCAAGTTTCCTCTTCTGGGGACATCAAAATGAATATTTTTTTAAAAAGAAAATAGCTCAGAACTTGTCATTACCATAAGTCTGGAATTTGGCAGACCTGAGTTCAGTTCTCCCTCTATCGGAGGCTTCAGCCCCAGTGAACTTCCTCAGGTTACAGATATGTTCTGGGGGGTACCTTGTGCTTGGGAACAAGGTGCCTAAATATCTATTAGCATCTGGGCCTCTGTTAACCCCTGTTAGCTCTCTGTCTTTCTTGCTAGCACTGTTATGAGATAAAGTTTGCTGAAAGCAGTCAAATATCTAACAACGTAGATGTCCATAGTGCAGACATTACCACAAAGTCAATGGTCAGTGGAGTCTAAGTAATGATTTCTTGCATCGTAAAGTTGACTTCTGGAATAAACCAAATGAATCATGCCCCACAGTCCACATTCCTTTTTGCTGACTGTGCAGGGAACCTAAGGCGGCCAGCTCTGGCATAGCATCCAAAGTTAGGTGGGATGAAGTCCACACTCAGACAGAGCAAGGTAGCAACAGGAGTTTGATGATTAACAAAAAGCTTGTAAAGAGAACCTGTTGAGTAATGTTCACAACAACTTGCTTTCACAAAGAAACATTAAGAACCACAAGATCTTAGCTCTGAAGGCTCTCGGTAGGTCATGGTAATATTGCATTAAGTCTGCATCACCTTCACTATCAGTGCATCCAGTCAAACTGGCCTCTTCCGAGGTAACCCCAGAACTTGTTATACAGGATATTTTTCTTTAAATATGGATGAAATGCATGCATAATCAATCCCTTAAAAATAGCTGCATAATATAAAACTGAGCTCTAGCTTTTGTTCAGGATTTCTCCGCATAAAGAGCAGTTGGTTGGAACAGAGCGTAACGGCCTTGTAATTGCATGGCTGATGAGATCAGGACTTCTCAAGAACAGGGCTGTCAGTGCTGCACCATGGGCATCACCTTCAGCTGTTGTGGAAAGCAGTGATTAATACGGTTACTTTTTCAGACCCGTCTCTCACAGTAAGAGCTGATATCACAGGAAGATACTCTAATCGGCTATACGCTTATGAGCCACAAGACATACCATTCTGTAAGTGCCCACTTTATGGTGTTACTTTGCATTTCACACTGTAAGCAGCCAGATACACACTAATCCCAATCATCTGTGCTTGAGAATCAGTTAAGATCTCAAAGTAATGAATAAAGAATGTGTGTGAGCATTTACAATCATTTATAATCATCTAACCTGTTCTAGCAAGACACTTTAGCCCATTTGTAGTAGTCCCACTGAATTTACTGGGACTACTCAGGTAAGACAAGTTGAAAGAGAGTTGTGTGAGAATAGTCAGGACCAAGATCTGAGCAGTTTGCTGGAGAGTGGTGAAAGTCACTATGGCTCAACTACAATATAGTATCCAACTGCAATATGTAAACAGCTGGTGGTGGGAGGAAAACAGAAAAAAAAATGCTGGTGGTTACCTGAGTACCACCTATGACCCATATTTCAAAAAGGAATGTGATTTTTCAAGGTGAGCTAGTCCTTACACTATACCATCTACCTGACACCAGTGCAGTATCTCACCGCAAATGTGCATGTCACATCTGATTACCAGGTTTGCTGTTGAGAAGTAAAGAACTTGAAAGTAATCTTGTGAAATCCCTTTAAGTTAAACATTTTGATTCATGAAGTTTTTGCCTTCATCTTTAGCATTCTTATGCAAGAATTTTTACTATATATTTTACAAAGCTCTAAAATATGTGACCCTGAATTAATTTTATAGTGAATAATTTACTAATCAAACTAGATTTTCTTAATTGTACAATGCATTTTAAGTACATTTTACTGTTCTTATTTATTTTTCTTTCAGTAATACAGAACATGAAGAAAGCATTACGTCTCATTCAGACAGAACTGTAACAAACAACAGTGAAATGATCATAGCCTCTACAGTGTGAAGCTGCACCAGGATATTTTAAAACATTTTAGTTAACCTTTCTGTCTCTACTAGCATTTTGAACTTTAACCAAGCAACTTAATATACCAGATTTTGTAAGAAATATATATGCATGATTTGGAGAACAAACATAAAAAGGCCATCATGGCCACTTGGGAAACAGAGAAGAAATCTATCAAACACTTTGAAGTTAGTTTTCTGAATAACTGAAAGTGATGGTTTAAGGTGCAGCAACTTTGAGCTGCATTTTATTAATTCAACTATAGCTTCATTGTCAGCTACAACTTCTGACCAAGAGCTATAGACAATCTTTTTTTTATGCCAATTTACAATTTATTATGTAATGTAATATCTACATCTCAGCTCCTAATTTTTATTTTTATTTCATGTAGCTTGTAAGTCTATAGTGTAGCTCAGATTTACGTGTTTATTTCTCATTTGTTGGCAAATCAGACAGGAAGACTCTTGCTATAGATTTTAGAATAGCTAATATAGAAAAAAACCTGAGATCTAGGCTTAGCTTTATTCTGTGTCTTTAACTATTATTCTGATAACTGAAAACAGAACATATATATTATTCTGAGCATGTGGTCTCCATGAAGTGATGATAATCATCAAATAACTACAGGCTTTACCATGATAAAAATACAGTGATGCAAGAGAGATTGGAGGAGATAATCCCAGAACTCCACACCTGAGGCCAAGTCATGCTTGTAAAGTCTGATATGGAAAAAAGGAGCAGGCTTTTCCTAGCTCTTTTAAATGTCATGTAAGGCATGTGAAGCTCATCACAGGCCATTCCTTCTTCTGCAGCATCCCAACTCAGACATCATGGTGGAAGCATAGTGAAGGGATCTGTACATACAAACTCTACTTCACAAAACCACCATGTGGAAGGGCAGGCACCTATTTTAAGTTAAAAGCTTAAGTCAGTTGAGATAGTTTGTTATCCCAACAACTTTCTTTTTCACTGGAGCAAGATGGTAAGTCATTAATCTGCAGGAAAAGCAAGTGTGTTATGTTCTGTGCAAGAAACCGGTGTCACTTACGTGTGTAACCTGCCGTTTCCTATGATGCTGCCTAAAGGCACCTATGAAAGATGTGTCCTTTGCAGGACGTCTATGTTAATTTACAATAAGGAGTAATAATTCGTCATAAATTAGTTATATTGTGGCTATCTATGTCTTCATAGTTATGTAAAATTTGGATACAATAACATATTCCAACAAAGTGGTCATAAGTGGTTGGTAAAATCAGAGAAAATAATCTTGTATAAATCCTTAACGGTATATTGTCTTCATAATCTGTTAAATGTTTGGGTTTTTTTGTTTGTTTGTTTTGTTTTTTAACCTGTGGGAAAATGCTAGAAACAAAATTAAACTGGTGATCACATTCCTTTGAATTGTGTTTAGTTCTGATCATTTCTGTCCAAATCTACTTCAGATTTAGTAACATTTCCCACACTGTAGGCACATCCTCTCCTGAGCACACCAGAGATGTTCAGGAGAAAGGGATGTGAGCTAGCTGCCAGACATGACACAAGATAGCTACAGCAGTACTTTCAAAATAGGGTCGAGAGAAGCTTTACATTGGAGAGAAGCACAGCACAAAATAACTTTGGAAGTGCTGGCATACAGTAGATTCAGAATATTACCAAAAAATTAGATGTAAAGTGGTAGGTCTTTACTGTCATTTTGCAGAGGATTTTTTTTTCCCTCCATATATTCATTTTCAAGAACGTTGGCCAAGATCTCCCAAGATGACAGAATGGCTCAGGTTGGAAGGGACCTTAAAGATCACCCAGTTCCAACCCCATTGCTCTAGGCAGGGATGCTGCCTGCTAGACCAGGTTGCTCAGGGCCTCATCCAACCTGGCCTTGAACACCTTCAGGGATGGGACACCCACAACCTCTCTGGACAACCTGTTCTAGTGCCTCACCACCTTCTGAGTGAAGAATTTCCTCATAACCTCTAAAATAAATCTTCCCTCTTTTAGTTTAAACCCCCAGAACCCCCAAGTCCGTCTCAGATCATGGGAGACATTGGCTTGAAACAACTCCTGCTCTAACTTGGGTAGGAAAACAAATGTGAGGCAGTTACACTATCAGCTAATGCCTGCTTGTCTTATGTAAGCTTCAGAAGACAAAGGTTTCAGGCTCTTAGTGGGCATTTAAGGCAAGGCTGTACTTTTGGAAGTGTCTGTATGCCTAAGCTTTCATTCCAGTGTGAAAGAAAAACCTTCAGTTTCAAACCTGGAAAGCAGCTGCAAAACAAAACTGTCGGCATCCCTTCAACTCCAGTAGCTACGTCTTTGTTCATGGTATTCTTGCTTCCTTGCCTACTACTACTGTGCCGCTAGATACAAAGATGACAGTGTCAGCCAAAAAAGCCCTTGTGGACTACCCTATTCAGTGCAGATACTACATCAGTCTTTTGCTATAGGAAGGGTATCCTCATACACGCAAAAGCTGAAGAGCGTAAATATGCTGAGGGATCCTTTGGGATTATACAGTGGATGAACATTTTAATTCCTCTCTCCTGTAAGATGAATAGACAACAGCACAAAACATACAGCCCAAACCCAGGGATGACAGCATTTTTGTGCTGATTGTTGCCACTGCTCACACCC
Organism: Cygnus atratus; assembly: GCF_013377495.2. Classification (NCBI taxonomy): domain Eukaryota; kingdom Metazoa; phylum Chordata; class Aves; order Anseriformes; family Anatidae; genus Cygnus; species Cygnus atratus. The sequence goes on along the minus strand of NC_066363.1, from coordinate 31,462,258 downwards.
ACGTTACTATAACAGAGGGAAACCACAGACGCAGTCTGGTGTCACAACACAGTAACTCGGTGGTCCCAACTCAGTGCAAATATGTAGTTGAAATTATAACTACACTGCTTTTAGAGAATTCTTTATCAGATAAAAATGCAAGTTAGTTGATACAAAACAAGACTGGTTTGCTTAACTGAATGGAGCATAATTGCAAAAACAACAGAATTCACAGCAACAAGGTCTTACTTTTACAATTTACACAGTCAAGGTTAAGGAGATGAAGGGCGGCCCTCACAGCTGGTGACTAGCTAATGTGCAGGAGATGTTCCTAGATACAAGGACACACTGGAGTCTCTCTGAGATCAGGTTACCAAATTCAACCCACATCTCCTATCTGTGGTTGTCCTCAGACAATTTACAGTTTTGAGAAATCCAGATGTGCAGCCTTGGCTCTGTTTTTTTCTAGAGATAGCATATATTGGCTGTGCTCACTCAGTTAAAATCAGATTTATTCATTTTTCACTGCTGATAACAATTGCTAATAAAATACACACTTGAATATATTTACCTTGGCTGGCACAGGCTTAAATGAAAATGGATAGTATTGTCATGCTTCTCTCTTAGTATCTGTGATGCAACAGGTAGCATCTCAAGTTAGAAAGCCAGATACTCAAAACAAATACATCTTAGTCCCTACAGAAGCACCAAAATCCTGTATTTATGCTGCTTCTGCCTAGCTACGACCAGATGGGTGTCGACTTCTTGATCTGAAAGTTGTATGCTAATTATTATTTTACACAAACTTCTGCATACCTAGGGATTACATTTGGGTCACTTTTTGTGTAGATCAATTCAAAAAGTTTGTGATTCATGACTACACTCCCGAACTCACCTTGGCTCAGTAATGCTAAACTCCACAGTCTCGTCTCACTGCTGTAACAGAAAATAAATGGTAGAATTATCAATTATTGGCATTGTGGAAGAAACAACACAAGTTCTGGACCCTACTGTCCTTTTCCTTATTATAAGGAATATTATAAACAACAAAAAACTCAGAACAATATAGAGATCATTGAGTTTCATTCTAGAAAGAAAGTTAACCTGTGTATATACACTGCAATGTTTGTGATTTTGACATTTGAAGAAAATCAGGATCTATTTCCAAAGGTCTTACAGATACAGGCTACATCTGTAATGTAGAACAGTATTTTCCACTACAGAATTTTTTGACAGCTTTGATGCACCACCCATCCAAGCAGACAGCAACCACTTCCCAGAAATATTACTGGCACAGGAATCCCTCTGTGGCAGATGAGATCTGCTATGCCAAGTGGCCAAATGGAATTCAGCCCTTCTCTTTCACTTCTCAAATCCCTATAGACATCAGGCTGAAATGTGTAGCCTTGAGAAAACAGGACTAAATTTTCGTGATTCTTAAAGATTCAAATGCAATCCTTTTGGTGGAGCTAGATATTCAGGTAAAAAACACCCTGAATGTTGTGCAACATTTTTTCTGTTCACAGCTTAGCTCAACATTCATCCGTAATTTTACAGCTGATACTATCTTTCTGCCCTCTCTTCCTTGGAGATTATCTGACCTGATGAAACAGAAATTCAGATCTGAGATTAAATTCTTATTGCTCAGGGACAAGATAACATTTCTGTAACCTGTGCAAGGGCAGACACAGCATGACTCTTTCCCCTTTTTTCCTTTGAAATAAATGATTCCTCTTCTCTGTTGGCATGCCACAGTATTCACAATATTAATGGGCAGATCTTTATTCATGCTGTTTACTTCCATTTCTTAAAATAGATTGGGAAACTGTTCCTTTTGTTTTTTGTTTAACCAGAATTAAAACAACCAGCTTTACTTGATCTCTGTTGTTCAGTTTAGAGCTAAAGGAAGAGAACAAAAGACAGAAAATGTGAGTGTGAGAGCAGTAGCTGTTTTAAACAGGATGATTTCAATCATAATGTAAGGACCTATAGCTGAGAAAGCCCATCTATGTAGCTTATGCACTTTATAGAATTCATAACCTTTATATTATATGCATGGATGCTAATATTAACGTGAGTGTAGTATCACCTATGGAAACAGATATTTCATATAAAAGACTTCTCTGATTTCTGCCTTTGCTCTGACCACAACATATTCTGGAAAGCAAACGTTATTGCCACTTGCTCACATATCCATACCTATTTCACTGCCTGGACTTATCTGTTGTAATCTGACCAAGGATAGTCAAACAAACGTGGACTTAACGTCAGTGAGGTGAGGCACAGGAATCTGTGAACCGACAGAACAGGATCCTCCCCTATGTATCCGTCTGAAAGCAGAAAGGCGTTGGCTTTTGTAGGCAGATGGCTGATGTATTGGTCTGCAGAGCTAAAACATTTCCCAGTGTGCAAATATTTGCGAGGGACCAGAACAAAAGAAAAGCCACCATAACTTTGTGTACCGTGGAAACAAGAGACTGTGGGACACCTCAGCACTTAAATGGCAAAAGTAACATTGTCTTGCAAAATAAGACTGATATACTGTGGATTGGTTCATGTGCTACACGTGTTCTTGCCAAAGGCTGACACAGAGAAATTTCCAAATGCTGAGGTGTCCTCCACAGGACTGACCAAGTCACTGCTGTGTTTCCTTTTCTTTCTTCCTTTGTTCCAAAGGTTTGCACAGATCCTCAGAGTGTGTGAGATGGAAACAAGAAGTCCCCATGGCAATTAAAATGTCCATAAATGCCAGTGAAAAGGGGAGGAATATTTATTCCTTCAACAGAAAATCTCCAGAATTAACAATTCAAATATTCATACATTTTCCTTACTATTCAAGGTGCTCATGATATTCATCACTTACCATGTTGGGTTGCTACTGTGCACTGTAAAGTAACTGACCATGTGGATCCATTTCAGCAGACATTTTTCTTTTAAAAGGTATCAGATTTTTGCTTAGAACCCGTTAGAACAACAGAAGACACACAGCAATATCCTTTATCTTTGTATAATAAGAAAGAATCCAAATACAGTGGAGCCATCCTTCAGTTCACACTGACATATCAAGCACTGCATTTCCAAATTTCCCTATAATTCCAAATCCAGGTATTCTTAAGCAGATATTCATCAAGTCACCCTTTGTATATATGTGACCTGTATGAAAGAGAGAGAAGATGCTATATGTGACAGTTTTTCAAGGTTATAATGCTCTTGAGAAAACACTCCTCTGTTTTTGGTGCTCGGATTTGGTTATGGCTTCAGGAAAGAGCCTAAAAATACTCTTAAAAGATCTACCATGTCTTCTTTTTTTCCATGTACACTGAGGATCATTCATTACAGCACACCCTGGCTGCCAGTCCCCAGTAGATTGTTTGTAAAAGGCTGGCACACAGGAAACCATTCTGCTATTTAGTACTCAGCCAGCTAGGGAGAACTCAGTTCATAGGTATATATACGCTTCTGTCTTCACTGCTTATGTCCACACACCGGGAAGATGACAGTGACTGACTAGAAAAGAAGCTAAGTTAAGGTCTACTGTACAGGATAGAAGAAAAGGAGCCTTGATCTGACAAGATGTTTTTGTTGTCTTTGTTGTTTCAAGCCTATAAGCAGGTGGGGCTGCGATTTTACACATTTCTTGAACATTTCTATCAGAGAACCACAAAACAAGCGTCTACAACTTGGAAAACAGTTCCACATACAATATACTTCACTGTTATCAAATATTTTCACATGTACATACTCCCTGAGGCAAAATCTCACCCTAATAGAAAGAAATATTCCCTCATGGCCTAAGTGGCTTTAGCTCTCATTAATTTGTATACTCTTGGTCTTAATGAGAAAAAGACAAAAATGCCTAGATCCTATAATGAACTTCCAACAGGCCTGAATGACTTCAAAGATTCAGTGCAGCTGTTACACTAAGCCTGGAAACTCAATCTTTTCTTCCTTGGAAGAATGCCCTTTCTTATTTACTAACCAAACAAATTAATCCATAGAAAACCACACTCTACTGAAAACATATTACGGTTTGTTCTGCTTTCTTCAACTAAAGACATAGGAGGTGGAACACTCCTCTAAAGAGAAAGAAAGCTTTGGAGGTTTTTTTGTGTATAAGAGCCAAGAAACATTTTTGTTAATTTCTAATAGAGATTTTTAAATGAATAAGTATTCTTTCATGAAATCATTCTAGAAGGCTACCATGCAAATGTGAGCCCATCTTAAGTGCTTATGTGGTGTCCACTATATTAACACCATCAGGTAGGACTACAGGTCTTCTCAGAGATACATGAAGGCTGCCTTTCCTGACCAAATGTGTTGACTATAGAGTGAGTTGAACTTGTACAGCCTCAAGTACAGGTATAGGGCATCTCTGGAGTACAAAGGACCAGACAGCTTAGGTGTTAGGCAATGCTGTTATCCACAGACAGGTATGCTGCCTGAAGGTTGCCTATAATAAATGAGAAGTATTCAAGAGACTGATAGATCTTTTGGTTATTTACCCTGAAAAGAGTCACAGAGTCTAAGGATGTTTAGTTATCCATGTTTTTATACAGAAGTAACTAAAACATTAGCAGATTAAGATCACACAAAAACCATGTAGCAGGGCAAAGAAGTGAAGATGCATTTAACCAGCTTGTATGAATGGGGAGAGAAAAAAAAGAAAAAAGAAAAAAAAAAAGGAACAGAGTAATTAGCATAGCTTCTTTTCTGACTGTGAAATGTGTTCTGTTGGTCATTTGAATACTTGAAATGAAGGGGAAAAAGGCACTGTGCTAAGATAAATGAAAGAGAACATCCACAGTTTTATAACCAATGCAGATGCCTTAAAGCATAAAGCCTTTCCTTCCTGCACTGAAACAAATCAAGGGATACGTGTCCTTCTGGTGGAGAAAGGATGACTCACCAAGAAAGCTAAAGAAAATTCTCCCTGTGCTATATAATTTCATGACATGCTCTACTGAGCCATAAACAAACCCAGAGGTAACAATGTCATTGAGAAAGAGTGAATTCCAGGAATATTTGTGGTAAACAGATAATTCCACAGTTTTAGCTAGAGGTCTTAATGTAGCTACCATTTCTCTACGTAAAGGTAAAATTAATTTAATGAAGAAGCTGTGGTTCCAAGGCTAACAATAGTAAGCATTGCCAATGCCAGAAAATACTTTGGCATTGCTTTGTGTGTATATTTCAGTCATGTAGATTCACTATATTTGTGACTATTTGCTAATAAATCATGGAAATGTTCGAACTACGAAGTAACCATAGAGGCAAGTTGCCAAAAAGACGTCAGGCTGATAAGCTTATTTTGAAACAGCAAAGTTGAAAAACAAGTAAAATCTTCCATAAGAACAGTAATTTAAAACACTATGAAGAAAAAAAAAGGTATCCAAATGCATGCTTAAATTCCGAATGTTTTGGCAAATCTCAGTGATGGAACCTAGAATAAAACAATATGCTTTTAAGGGTATTTCATTTATAGAAATACAGATTGCTTTGCATGATGTTACAGGAGGAAAAAAAAAGTATCGTTGCTCGCTAAGACTGCTGCTAATGTTCTCAGCAGAAACTATCTAGACATCAAAGGCTTCCAACAATTAAATAGTCCCCTCTGTCCCACCACAACAAAGTATCCTCTAATAAAGTTGTAGGTTTTTTACAACATATTATCAAATAACACATTAGAGGTCTTTGTATCCAAAATTAATTTGGAATACTAATACTATATTAATTAACATATGTTCTTGTTGGATAAAGTAGGCAAGTGAGGGATATGAAACCAAGAAAACAGGGATGAAGTGGGCCCACCCCAAGGGTATGCCTACAGCAAATGAGTGCTGACAAGGCACCATTATTGATCTGGTCCTTGTGGTGGAAGGCTTGAACCACCTTGATATTTACTTGAGGGACAACAGAGCAGAGCACAAGCAACCCAGGAGGCTTCTGGAGTGCGTTGAGCATAACTTCCTGACACAGGTTACAAAGGAGCCAATGAGGGAAGACACTCTGCTGGACCTCATACTTAAAAACAAGGAAGAACCTGTCAGGAATGTGAATGTCACAGGCTCAGTGACCTTAACATTGTGGAATTCAGGATCCTGTGAGAAGGAAACAAAGCAAATAGATCACGACCCTGGCCTTCAGGAGAAGAGACTTTGGTCTGCTCAGGGTTTGCCTGGAAGAGTCCCATGGTACATGGTCCTGGAGGGAAGAGGGGTCCAAGAGGGCTGGTTGACTTGTAAGGATCACCTCATCCATGCCTAGAAACATGTCAGCTGAAGGGCAGGAAGTCAAGCAAAGACAGTAGAAGATGTACATGGATGAACTGGAAGTTCCAGATGAAACTCAAACATGAAAAGGAAGCATAACAGAGGTCAAAACAGAGACAGGAGACCTTGGAGGAATACAGAGACGCTGTACCTTCATGTAGGATTAAAAAAAAAAAAAAAAACACCTCAAGCTGAATCTGGTAATGAATATGAAGGGCAACAAGAAGGTTTTACAGGGGTACCAACCACAACATGAAGACTAGGAAAAATGTGCCCCGCTTGCTGAATGGGGCAGGATCCTTGATGACGGAGAACATAGAAAAGACTAGGGTAATCAGTGCCCTCTTCACCTTGGCTTTACTGGTTAGATTTGCTCTCAGAAATTCAGAGAACATGATGGGTTGTTCCCATGAGTGCTGAAGGCGCTGGCTAATATAATCATGAGGCTATTCTTGATTATCTGTGCAAGGTCATGGCAACCAGGAGAGGTTCCTCATGACTGGAAGACAGCAAATATCATTTCTGCCTTCAAGAAGGACAAGAAAAACAATCCGAAGAACTTTGGGCCGGTAAAGACTTAGCTCAATCTCAAGGAAATCGATGGGATAAAAAATCCTGGAAAACACTTTGAAACATAAGAATCAAGAAGGTGATTTGCAGAAATCAGTATGGATTAAAAAGGGGAAAACATGTCTGACTAACCTGATAGCCCTGTATAAAAAAAAAAAAAAAGTCTCAGTGGATGAGGGGAAAACATTAAATATTGTTTATCTCAACTTTAGCAAAGTTTTCTCCCATAACATCCCCACAAATTGATGAAGTACAGTGCAGTACAGTGAACATCAAGGTGGACTGAAAACTTGCTGACCTTTCAGGCTCAAAAAGTTGTGATCAGCAGCACAGAGTCCAGCTGGAGGCCATTCACTAGTGGTGTACCCCAGGGGTCAATATTCTTGACACCTTCATTAGTGAGCTGGATGATAGGACAGGTAGCTCAGCAAGTCTGGAGATGATTCAAAATTGGAGGGAGTAGTTGACAGACCAGATGGGTATTTCAGAGGGACTTCAACAGTCTGGAGAAATGGGCAGGCAGGGAACTCATGAGGTTCAGCAAAGGGCAATGCACCTAGGGGCTGCCTCTTTAGCAGCCCAGTGCTGAGAAGTGCCTCAGTGCCTGCCCTAGTTGGGAAGTAATAATTGCATGCACCAGTGCAGGCTGGGTGCTGAGTGGCTGGAAAACAACTCTGCATAAAATGGACTGGAGATCCTGGTCGACAAGAATTTGAGCAGGAACCAGCAACGTGCCTTTGTGGCAAAAGCAGCCAATAGCCTCCTGTGCTACATAAGGCAGAGCATTACCAGCAAGTCAAGGGAGGTGATCCTGCACTTCTGCTCAGCCCTGGTGAGGCCACCTCTGAAGCTCTGGGTCTCTGCAATTTTTGTAGTAAACAATACTGGCTGTGCTTTGACGATGGGAAAATATGGTAGCTGATGTATTATTATTGCATTTCTTGGTTCATTTTGATACATGATTAAACAATCATAATAATTCCTTGATTATTACAAGTTTATCAGAAGTTTATCAAGTAGTTAAATGCTAGTTGGCTTTGTTCAAATTCAAGCGAAAGGCTTAAGTTCAAAGCCAGGACATCCACTACAGATCACAGCTGGCTACAAGAGTAAAGGGACAGCACTAAATCTGTCACAAAGTGAGCTACATTCTGTTTAGAGAGCAGTGATGGACTAGAGAAGAGTTTTAGTTTTCAGTGCACAGCTAGTTACCGTCCAGGTCTTGAGGATTTCTTACAAGTTTTCTTCTCTTATGTTAGCAGTATTACTCTTAAGTCAGAGTAATTATTAGCATAAAGTGTCTGAATTAGGACAGATGCACTGATGTCCATATGTACCTGAAGGTAAGCGTACATGAGCGTATGAGGACCTAAGACTCAATGTGCCTCAGGGACTTACCTACACATCAAGTGCTTTTCAGACACTTTTCAGGCACAACAATGCAATTTAGGCACATACTTGTAACATATTGTATCTCTTGTAAAGGGTGTCAGCATTTTTAATTACTTATTTTACCGCTCATAAGAAGGATATAAATTTACTACGCATTAAACATTAAGCACATTCTAAATGTGTTTCTGCAGTTAAATTGTGGGGGTGGTTATAATTTCTACTTATAAAAAGCTTGAAATAGAAAGGCCACATCCTCCTGGCAAATGTTAGCTTTAATTACTACTTTACACACCTCTCAGTGGAACAAAACTTTTCTGTAATTATCCACATTGTTACAGAGGTGATTACTGTGCAAAGATTACAGAAATTTTTCAAAGTCATCCCCTGTATAAGCTAGGCTTTGTGCGACCAGAATAGAACAGCAGATAAATATTAGCTTGTTCAGTAAAAAATACCAACTTACACAGTTGAAGACATAATTACGAAAGAGTAGATGCTGAATTAAAGTACAGATTTCTTTTAAGTGCAAACTGATATGGATAAATGGTAACTAAAAATTGTTTGCCATCTGATTAAGGCTCTTACTGGAAAATACAGATCATCTCAATCTTCTGCTCAAAGGGCAAGTCACTAGCTAAGCTGAATGTTCTCACCCTAATTTTAGCAATTGCTCTAGATTTAAAGAATCTGTTGTAAATGTCTGAGACATTTGAGATTACATAAAGTCATTCTGGATATTGGTCTGGCTAGTGAGATCTCTTCACTGACATGTAAAAAAAATAAGTGAACCCAATAAAAAAGCCAACATCCTAGAAGAAACATATCAAGTAGCCAAGTGTATTTTTCAGCAAATGACAAGAAAGCAGGCCTAACCAGGAGATAGGAAATGGTACTAATTGAATACATCTACTGTACTGTATTGCCTAGCAGCATAAGATGGCAATAACGGCTTCACTGCTTACAGAATTCAGAAGATTAGCCCAAAAACTGCACCACAGGGAGATTCGGGGAGCCATGTGAAGTCCTAAGGTATTTCACACTACTACATTGGTCTGGAACACAAATTACAGCACTATGTAGAATCAAAAGGATTAACCACACTACAGATTAGCTAAATTTGGAAAAATAAAAAAGAAAAAAAAAAAAAAGAAGAAAAAAAAAGTTCTTTCTTTCTGCAGCTGTTTTTTTTTTCTTTTTCATTTTGACAAAACCACATCTGCCACATGGACCTAAAATTCACCTTTATAATTCAGCTCATTCTTTGGATAAGAAAGCGAGAGACTACAGATGAGCATGATAAATTTGTTAGCAACCCATGTCACTAAACCACTAGTTTAGTTAATATAATGCAAAATATTGGATATTAACAAACATAAGAGTGGTATATTTCTTCATTTGTTTTCATAAAAAAACACTACCTCTCAGTTCTCCTGCTCACTGTTACCTGGTCTGACTATATAAACTTTGCATCCTTCTTTGTTTTAAGAGGAAAAAAAAAGAAAGAAAGCAATGTCAAAGGCCAGACTGATTCCAGAAGTCAGTAGAGGAACAAAGGAGAAGCGACAATACAGATTTGATTTGTCCTCTCCATTAACAGCGATCACACATTTCTCCCTCCCATATAACTAGCATGCAGCTTCCTCATGTATGCAGGCTATGCCTGACCTTCCAGGACCAAGACGAAAAGGAACTAGGGGCGTGGCCAAAGAAAGGCCATTTGGATTAATCTGGATAGTGAATCAATCAAAAGAAAATAAGACTGACAGTTTCTATCTATATTTGTGTGCAAATAATGAAATACATCTCTAGATGATTTTTTTCAAAAGTTACTCCAGTATCATTTTGTCACCCTGACAGATAATTATTATTATTAATAAACCAAAGGAATTTTCACAATCATAAAAAAAAAAAAAAAAAAAAGCCATAAAAAGAAACCATTACTTTTTAGGTAAGATTCTTGGTAAGATAGAAGTTTTTTCTCACTAAGAGATCACTTTATCTTATCTGTATAAAAGAGTTAGTAGCACAAATGAAATAACCCAGAAATCACAGAATCATAGAATGGTTTGGGTTGGAAGGGATCTTAAAGATCATTTAAGTCCAACCCCCTGCCATGGGCAGGACACCTCCCACCAGACCAGGTTGCCCATTGCCCCATCCAGCCTGGCCTTGCACAACTCCAGGCATGGGGCAGCCACAGCTTCTCTGGGCAACTGGTGCCAGTGTTTCACACCCTCTGAGAGAAGAATTTCCTCCTAACAGCTAATCTAAACCTACCCTCTCTTAGTTTAAAGCCATTACCCCTTGTGCTATCCCTATACTCCCTGACAAAGAGTCCCTCCCCAGCTTTTCTGTAGCCCCCTTTAGGTACTGGAAGGCCACTATAAGGTCTCCCTGGGGCCTTCTCTTCTCCAGACTGAACAACCCAAACTCCCTCAGCCTGTTTTCATAGGAGAGGTGCTCCAGCCCTCTGATCATCTTTATAGCTCTCTTCTGGATTTGTTCTAATACTTCCACATCCTTCTTGTGCTGGGGGCCCCAGAGCTGAACACAGTGCTCCAGATGGGGTCTCACAAGAGCAGGGCAGAGGGGTAGAATCCTCTCCCTTGCCCTGCTGGCCATGCTGCTTTTGATGCAGCCCAGGATAGGGTTGACTTTCTGGGCTGCAAGCGCACCTTGCTGGCTCATGCCAAGCTTCTCATCAACCAACACCCCCAGGTCCTTCTGCTTGGGGGTGCTTTCAATCTATTCTCTGCCCAGCCTGTATTTGTGCCTGAAATGGGCATGTATCATTGAGGGTAAACTTTTCGTCCCTTTACAAAGTTTTGATTGTTGCTCAACATTTCTTTGTCATTCTCTGGTTTATTATATTACTGATTCTATTTATCTTCGTTTGCCTTGAGAGCTTTCTTTCTGAAACACCAGTGGGAACACAAGCGAGCCAAAACCCTTCACAATGCAGCTATTCACTGCAGACTGTGCTAAGCACTTGCTCAAGGTTATTCATGTCAAGAGTGGTTGTAATTGTTCCTACAAGGCTTGCAGTATATAAGACCATCCTTTCCTATGCTGCAGAAATCATAGAATCATAGAATGAATCATAGAACGACTTGGGTTGGAAGGGACCTTAAAAATCATCTAGTTCCAATCCCATTGCTCTAGGCAGGGATGCTGCCTGCTAGACCAGGTTGCTCAGGGCCTCGTCCAACCTGGCCTTGAACACCTCCAGGGATGGGGCAACCACAGCTTCTCTGGGCAACCTGTTCCAGTGCCTCACCACCCTCTGAGTGAAGATTTTCCTCATAACCTCTAATATAAATCTCCCCTCTTTTACTTTAAAACCAATCCCCCTTGTCCTGTCATTATTGACTGAGCATAAAGTTGCTTTCCATCTTTTTATAAGTCCTCCTTAAGTACTGAAAAGCTGCAGTAAGGTCACCCTGGAGCCTTCTCTTCTCCAGTCTAAACACCCCCAGCTCTCTCAGCCTTTCTTCATAGTAGAGGTGCTCCAGCCCCTTGATCGTCTTTATGGTTCTCCTCTGGACCTGCTCTAACAGCTCCACACCCTTCTTGTGCTGGGGACATCTGGATGCAGCACTCCAAGTGAGACCTCACATGGGCAGAGCAGAGGGGGACAATCCCCTCCCTCTCCCTGCTGCCCACTCCTCTGTTGATGCAATCCAGGATGCAGCTGGCCTTCTGGGCTGCAAGCACGCGCTGCCAGATCATGTCGAAGTTTTTGTCCACCAGAACCCCCAAGTCCTTCTCTTTAGAGCTGCTCCCAATAAGTTCTTCACCCAGTCTGTACTCCTGTCTGGGATTGCCCTGACACAGGTGCAGCACCTTGCATGTGGACTTGTTGAACCTCATTGGGTTCACATGGGCCCACTTTTCCAGCCTGCCCGAATCCCTTAGGATGGCATCTCTTCTTTCTGTTACATTGACTGACACCACACACTTTGGTGTTATCTGCAAACTTGCTGAGGGTGCACTCTATCCCACTATGTCATTGATATTAAACAGTACTGGTCCCAGGACAGACCCCTGAGAGACATCACTTGTCACCGACCTCCACCTGGACATAGACCCATTGACCACCAGTCTCTGGGTACAACTTTCAAACCAATTCCTTATCCACTGAATGGTCCACCTATCAAATCCATATCTCTCCAATTTAGAGATCAGGGTGTCTTGTAGGACCATGTCAAAATCCTTACAGAAGTCCAGGTAGCTGATATCAGGGGTTCTTCCCTTGCTAACTGATGCAGTCACTCCTTCATAGAAGTTCACACCATAAGCATGTGGATCACCATCCTGACTCTGTTTCCTCCCCCAGCACAGAGCTGCATCCAGTGAGAAAAGAAACAGAAAGGGCTGTCACTGGCTGTCACACCTTTTTCAAGGATCTTATGCAAAACAGGTATATCAGTCAAAGCTCCTGTTCACCTTCCCTTGTCTCAGAGAGTCCACCCAGCTAGGCAAACACAGCAAGAAAAGCTCTGCAGCCAGCTGCAGCAGTGAGCCTGCAGTGACGCCACTCCCTTTGCAGAAGCACAGCTGAAGCAGAGAGGAAGGGGTTTAATTTCCAGGACACATCTCTCCTCCCAGCCCAGTTTACACAAAGCAGCCTGTGTAAGAGCGGCTGCCCCTTAATTCTCTTCCACACACAATAATTTCACTGAGCGCGCAGCAGGGCCTCACCCTCACCAATGAACTTAACATGACCAGCTTAGGGACCAAAGGTCTTCCTGAGTCTTTACAATGCAAAAGGAGCCTGTAAACAACATGATAAGAGCGATCAAGCATTCAGCAACCATTCCCTGCCATTTTATTTGACAGGATATTCTGTTTCTTATTCTCCCTTCAAGCCCATAATATTGGGGGGGGGGGGGGGGGGGGGGGAAGGCATCATATTCATTTGCAATAAGCAGAAAGTAAAGAAAAAATAGCCAGGGTCAGAATGACAGCTTTTCCCTACATGGGTATGTTTATGGTCTTTGTTGAGCAGGCTACTGTTTGAAAAACCTCCTTAGATTTCCCTCAGAGCAGCAGTTTAGCAGAGTATACTCTCTCATATCTGGGGCCCTTTAGCAGCAGGAGGCACTGCTCAGCCCCGAGCCCCTGGAGAGGCAGCCACCTCCTTGCACCACCAGCCGTGCCATGGACCTTCCACCAGGTGCTGCCACGGGAGGCCTGACACCCACTGGAGACAGCACATGACATGTCAATGGGCAGATTCCTCCAATTTGACAGTCCCCCTCCCCAGGCATGGCTTGTTGGTTTGGAGTAGATTCACCCATAGGAGAGCAGGTATTCACGTGTGGTTTTTTGTTTGTCTGTTTGTTTGTTTTCCCAGGGTAGGATTACTGGTGTCGCTGCTTGTTGTTAGTGCTGTATGTTGGTTGTTGACCATGATGAAAAGAACCTCAGATGGATAGCATTGACATCACTCTGCACAAAACAAGCAGAAAAGTCCATGAGACTTCTCAATTTTGCAACAGCAAGAAATGATCTTAATGGATATCAAATGCTTGAAATGGCCATGAAGAAAGCTTGTTTCCCATTTCTGAATATTAACTGAAAGAGGCCTACTGTGTCACCGCTTCAGTAAGACCCCTTGCATTTCTGCAGTCTTTATATGTATAGTCATACACCGATAGATGATAAAAAAATGTAGATTTGATAGACAGACACATAAATTTGAAATTTGTAGAGCAGATTTTAATGATACATAGAGATTGACATTGATTAGAAACCAGAAAGATAACAGTGATGAAAGTGGAGAAGATTTAGGACAGGCATGAGATTTAGAACAAATTATTTAAGTCTAAGCATTCTATAAATAATTGCTTAATAGAGAAGGAAATTCTTTGAAACTTAAATTAGCATCAGCTTGAGAAACGGAAACCTTCACAGATATATATAGCATGGGTATACTGTAGCCCTGAAACTGCTCTTTAAAACAGGAAGGAAATAAGAAATAGGGAGGCAGCCATTCACAGTCTAACACGTATTCTCTCCTTCAGTAAAAGTGATTTGAAAGGGATCTGCATAGCAGGAATTCTGAACAGATTTGCTATCGTTTAATGAAACATGCTGCAAGTAGAACAACATTTGCAGCAGACATATTATCTGACCTAGGTCACCTCCTGATTAAACATATATAGACTGGAAGGAGATTAGTCATTAAACCAAGCTGAAACACAGGCCAAGCTACAGCTTACACTGAGAAACTCTATCCAATTAGCTTTGCAAGTGAGCTAAAAGGAGGAATTATGAGGAAGGTGGTTCCAGGACATTTCTGCCAGCACGTCCGGTATCAGGATGCCTGAACACATACACACTCCATGATGTGCGTGACTTAGATGTCCACATTATGTGTTTCAAAGCTTATTAAATCTTGACATCTCTATAACCATGAAAAAATGAAAAATGAGGGAGTGAATTAAAAAAATTTAAGGCAGGTAACAAAAAACTTGCCTTGCCACATTATCTTAAAACCAAGAGCTGTAATCACACATGCATGCATCATCATGCACCCACGTCATTTGGGGTGTGGGACGCTCACTCTAGGCTGGTGCCTCAGCTCAAAGCCAGTTCCCAGAAACTGGCCAGGAACCAGGACAAGGCTGAGCACTTACACATGACCCACAGGCATACCTCAGGTCGTTTAACCTTAACACCATGTCTGGAAGAAGTGAAACTCTTCTCATACCCTGAAGGGGTGTCCAGCAATATAGCAAAGCTTGCACAAGATGAAGTGATAAGTTTTTCTGTGACTGAGAGGAAGGGACAGTGTAGGATGGAGGCACCTGGCTATGTACTTAATGGATCATCCGTAATTATAAACTAGATGCACTCTATCAAAATGACAGTACTATCCTCTCTGCTATCTCCCAACATAACCTCAGTGCTGAGTAGGCTGATTTTGTTCCTTCAGGGATTAAAATATCTCAGTGTATCATGTCATGTAAGCTAAGATTTTCCACTCCAAAGACTGAGCTTTTTCAAAGATTCATGTCGCTATGTTGTGACCTACTGATTCCTTCATCGCTGCGTGCATGTACATCGCTCTGCTCTGGCAGCCCTGGCACAGGTGACACAGTCCTAGGTACCTTCAGCAACTGTAAGACTCGGATGCAAAGCTGGGCTGTGGACCTATGTCCAAAATTTCTCAAATATCCATGATGTTTCATTCTGGAGTTCCAGTTCAAATAAATAACCACTTCAAAATTTGAAAATTTTGCTCTCGTATTTTCAAAAGCCTCACTGCACTTGAAGAAGCCCTTAAACTCACTGTTTCACTCCAGGCAAAATTCCGCTATCCTATTTTCTACCAGGAGTGGAAGAAGTGCTTCTGTGAAGCACTACTTACACCGTTCCATCTGTTGTGCCACATTTTGTGCTGTCATTTTATGACTTAATCAATTTCATCCAACTAATCTCCCATCAAACTGCCTACCTGGTTAATTTCTTTGTAAAGCACTGACTTTGTGACTGATTCATGCCTTCATTTAAAGTATTCTTCACACTTACAGATCTTACCAGATATCCACAAGTTAGAGGCCATGCTCTGGAACACAATTTCATTGTGGGAAGGGAAGCCAAAATAATAACATTTTCTAAACAATTTTCATTTCTTTTGCATGAGAAATTTTGAAAAAGTCTTACTTTTCATTCCCAAGTGGATTATTTTTTTCCAAAATGACAGTCTGAAACAGCAAAAAATCCTACACTTTGATCAAGAATTGAAATAATAGACATAAAAATATTAACATTTTCCAAAACACTTATTGATACCATGGTAAAGCTGTTGTGCTTCAAGCTAGCTCTGCGCTGTAAAGTAAGGAAAATTTGGTATTTGTGGAAAATTTGGTATTTGTGGGAAAATTTGTTAGGATTTTTTTTACTGGTAGTTGTAAAGTATTTGTTGAGAGCAAATAACTCTCCGTATCTCCAGTCAGTCCATTCAAAAAAGTTGCCTTAGTCATAGATTTGGTCCCTCAGCAAAAGGCTGAATGAAATGAAAGATGAATGAATTAAGGAAAATGCTATGAACAAGTCATTGGTAGGGAGGGGAGCGTCCTCACTAAAACAAAGAACTAGTTCTATTATTACAGCTCCCAAATATGCATTTATTTTTCAAAATATCAACATTGGCACATGCAGCTAATGAGGAAAGAAATGCTTCTGGGTCTGTCATGAAAATCTTTAACACTGCATTATTCTCCAGTTCATGCTATATCAATCTTAAAAATGGAGAAAGATATAACAAAACTAAAAATAAAAAATAAAAAATCCAGGGTGGAGCTTTTATTTGCATTTACTGTTATATCCGATTCAATTCCTGTTAGCAAAAACTGCAGTCACATTCTCTGGATAACTTAGCTGCAAGCTATTGTTTAACCAGCACAATAAATTCAGCATTAACTTTTAGATGTCTCGTATTTGCTAACTGAGAGCTGCGTTAGGATGCCTTGTCCACTATGTTCAGAACAAAATACCATCCTTCATAAAATACATAAAGAGAAAGGAAGACAATATTATCTTTCATGAATAGAAAAGGGTCTCTCTCATCTCCTGTAATGCTTAAATCTCATTACTGTGACCAGCCACAGCTGCTCTCTGTCCTCTTCCCTAATAAAACTAAAGGCAGCAAGTGGTGTATTTTGATTATTAATTAAACAAAGCCACTCCCAAATTGCTATGGTGCCACAGAGCAGAGAGTCAACACCCAGGGCTGCTGCTGCTATTCCAGATTCCTGCTCACCAGCTCTGCAGGTTGTCCTGGGCGAGACTCACCAGGCAGAATTCAATGAAACAGAAAATCAGTGCAGCGTATTCATGCACCTGACTAGGTGGTTTTTCAGAATTCAGCTCCTGACATGATGTATCTTCCATTTTAAAACATTTTATCAAGCAAAATTTTTATATATACCAGTTCGTAAGGAAAGGTGAATTATTTTATTAGACCAGCTGATACACTCAGGAAATGCAAGAGGTGTTCAGTTTGAGATTGGCTTGACAAGGACTGACCTTTAAAAATTGAGACTTTTTTTATACTCAGAGTCTTGAAACAGACCATCAAGGTGTAAGTTTCCTTTATAAAAAGGAATTTACATGCAGTCAAGAACAAAGCTTTGTTTTAACCTAATGTTTTCTAGAAATTGCATTAAGATAGATTGAAGAGAGTTGCACAGAGAAGCTGGAAGCTTGCATCTCCCTGTTTTTTTACATTAGTAAAAATGACATTCCAACATTAGTAACAGAAAGAAATCTTTGTGATCATGCAGTAAAATGGTGCCTCTGGAATATTTCTTCTTTCAATTTAAATTACCTGTGAACACAGAGCAATAGTTTCATTTTCCCGCACTTTAGTGAATTTAACACTTCTTCCATTTAATGAACAACTTTCAACCTTTAACCTGAACATCTTTGAATATCTTTAGTCTTCCAAGGCACATGTCAGATATCTGGAAAAGATTTGTTAAATTAAATCATTTTTTCTCATTTCCAGAATCAGAAGAAACTAGAAAGTCTGTATCTAGGCCCTAGCTCTGCTAACCACATGCACATGTGGCAAGCGGTCCCACTGCCTTTTCTGTGAACCTCAGAATGCACTTAGTACAACACGTTTCAACAGCACAGGCTCTAATAGTCCAAGCACATACACATAGACTCCCAGAAAATCTTACAGCCTGCAATGAAATAGTTAAGAAGTAGTAGCTACTGGCATTAGGAGATTTACGTTCCCATTTCCTGTATTTAACAGAAGAAATGGGCTGGTTTTATTTCAAAACCAAACTGATTGCCTTGCAGAGACAGTTGGAAAATTCCTATTATTGCAGTGCATTCAGGCTTAAGTTTCACAGGCAGAGCAGTGTCAATAGCCAGAAGGATGGTCTCCTAGTTCAAGAAGCAGCTTGCTGCTGCTCACATCAATTCTTAGGCTCTTCAGATGACTCTACTTTGGTTAATCATTCATTTACAAGAACGTTATATATTTATTTGGGGGACTCAGCAACAACAGCAAGAGTGGAAAGTGGGACTGCTCCTGCACACATCACTGATATATTGCACACATCAACCGGGAAGTGTGCAAGGAAATACAGGTGCTACAATCTTATTGGTCAATATTAAGAAGAAATCCGTGTATAATGTACAGCTTTAATAAAACAACAGTGGAGACATTAGTTGGGCACTCAGTCTAATAGACTGTAATTTTCTTCTATGATAGGAGAGAAGAGAAATATTTTACAGGAGACCATGCTGGAGGTCACAACTCCTAAAAATAGGGCATGTACACAGGCACAACATTGCAACACTCAAGTGTCCACATCAGTCTCATCTAAAGCTGCAAGTTATTTGGGTCTTTTGGATGACTTCTCTGGGCCTTCCTTTCTGGAATTTAAAATAGAAAGT
Source organism: Cygnus atratus (assembly GCF_013377495.2). NCBI lineage: Eukaryota > Metazoa > Chordata > Aves > Anseriformes > Anatidae > Cygnus > Cygnus atratus. The sequence goes on along the minus strand of NC_066363.1, from coordinate 31,443,626 downwards.
ATAGGTAGCTAGAACAGATGGTAGAGCATACCAACTGTTTGCAGGTTATTTTAATCATCACATGAGAAAGGTGAAAGTTACCTCCGTCATATAAACTTATAATGAAAATAACATTAATGATCATCATTTTTGGTTTACAGATGAGAGAACTGATGCGCACAGACACTCCATCGGGATGAGAGGAAACAAAAAAAGCCCATTACAGGCTCCCATCCCTGTGGTCTGTCAGCAGAAGCACACTGTACCCACATCATTGGGCATTACTGAAGAGCATAGCCTTAGACAATTTGCTACTCTCCAGGAAATTGGCATCATTTACCTGAGTCAGATATTCACTACCTTCATTTTGTTTGTTTTTTATGCTTTTAGTAAAATATTTGATATTTAAAACTGACAGGAATTGGAGGGAGCAGCACTCTGTATTGAATTAATAACTTGGATCTCAGCACTGTTAGCCAACCCACCCAAGCAGCAGACACTGCAACAGCAGAGCTTCACACCAAGCAAAGGCCAGGCATACAGAGACACGTACATTCCTACAGTGCTGCTGGTTTACATCCCCCCACCCATGCCAGCAAGCAGACGGGTGCTACCAGTTATCCCCGGGTTGTTTCCGCCTGGTGACACCTGCAAAGCGCGGTGGGCTGCTGGTGCCAGCCGGCCCTGCTCCAAGCGCGTGTTTGCTCTGCAGCGCCAGCAGCTGCACGGTGTGCTGCAGCAGTACAGGAACTGAATCTCCGGCCTGCTGGAGTCCATAAATGCCTTGCATTTGACTCTGAAAACTTAACTAATCCAAGTTTGACAGCTTTGTGTTTTTCAACAGAAGAGAGAGAGAAAGAGAGAGAGAAAGAGAGAGAGAAAGAGAGAGAGAAAGAGAGAGAGAAAGAGAGAGAGAAAGAGAGAGAGAAAGAGAGAGAGAAAGAGAGAGAGAAAGAGAGAGAAGCACTCTATTTCGTATTTTCCTTTCAGACAGGTTAAAAGCACAAGTGGCTCCTAACAGACCACTGACATAGCATCTCTAGTCCATGCAATTTTACATACACATTACTTTTCTTAAGGCTTTACGTGCTCTGCTTTCAGATCACTGTCCCATCTCCATCTTTCCCACCCAACTTTATTGGCGGTCAGGGCACCTGTGACTTGACCATGCAGGAATTCCCTATGTCTTACAGAACCTCCCAGTGGTACAGCTGGATACATGGAATAGCTGGCTGGAAGGAGACCACATCGTCTAAGCTCACTTCTAGTTCAGCCATTCTCAGCTGCCAGAATGACCTCATGGGGAGGGAGGAGAAATGAGACTTGGCTGCTCTCCCCACTTTCTGAATATCTAGGCTAAGCAAAACTGAAACATCTTTCAGCTGTTTGACCACGGCAAGCTAAGATTCAGGATAGTGTTGTTTATGCAAGCTACAACAAAAATGCAGTTTTAGAGGAGCAGCATGTGAGTATTTCACTGCATTTGAATGCAGATAGAGCTTCATGATACCAGCTGGAATGGGGCCAGCAGGTGAGTGGGAACACCCATTCTCCTATCAGTTCCCCATGACTGATACTGCTTATTTAGCGTTACCGCCTGAGGGAGGGTGCTTACCAATTCCAGGCCATAATGTTTAAACAAGACTTTAAGAACACGTACCCTTAAGTTATTCTAATTAGCTTAATTAGACAGCTAGCTATTCTGCTAGAGATAATACAGCAATATTTGTTCCAGTACCCAATAATTCTCACAGTTAAAAAAAAAAAAAAAAAAAAAAAAAGCACTATTACATTTGCATGAAAGTTCCTGAATTTCAGTTTTGTCCCATTTCCTCTCATTCTGCCACTTGATGTCACTGAGCAGGTTCTGTGTCTGTCTTCTTTACTTCCCCCATCATGTATTTATATACATTGACAAGAGACCCCTGAGCCTTCTCTTCTCCAGGCTGAACAATCCCAGCTCTCTCAGCCTTTTCTCAAATGACAGATGCCCCATCCCTTTACCACCTTTAAGGCCATTTTCTTGACTTGATCCATTATGCCCATATCTCTCCTGTAGTGGGGAGCACTGCAGAACACCAGATGTGGCCTCACCTCCCATGACCTTCTGGCAATGCTCTGCCTAATGCAGCCCAGGATGCTGTTGGTTGCCCTTCCTACAAGGGCATATTGTTGCCCTTGTCCAACAGGACCCCCCAGCTCATTTCTAGCAAAACTGCTTTCCATTTACTTGAACCCCAGCATTCACTGGTGCCTCCCCAGGTGCAGGACATTGCTTTGCCCTCTGCTGAACTTCATTACTTTCCTGTTGGCTCATTTCTCCAACTGTCAAGGTTCCTCTGTATGGTAGCACAACCAGCTGGTGTATCAGCCACTCCTCCCAGCCTTGTATCACCTGCAGACTTGTTGAGGGTGCACTATTTTAATCAATAATGAAGATGTTAAATGATATTGGCCCCAGTATTGACCCTTGGGTTACACCGCTAGCGATTGGCCTCCAGATGGACTTTGTGCTACTGATCACAACCCTTTAAGCCTGGCAATTCAGCTAGGTTTTGATCCATGTCACTCACATCTTAGTTAGTCCTTAGTTTATCAGTTTTACTGTGGGGATGTTATGGCAGATGTATCTTCACTCATCCAAGGTCACTGTGTTTTGATGTGTTCCCTGACTGAGAGAATGGCCCAGTTCCTTCATGACGGATGATATTTGAGAAGCCCCCGTCATTGATCCTGCTCCTTTGCTAGCATTCTGCACATACTCAAGTAAAGTGTGCTAGATTATTGGCAATAAAAAGCTACTCTTCAAAGAAATAGAGGGAAAGACTCTCTTCCCTGTGAGATGGACCATTTTTGCAGTAAATAGTGTTTAGACAGGAGGAACGGTGAAAATCCAGGAAAAATCAATACTCATACAGTGAGGGAGTGCAAAAAGAGGAGGAATTCTATCACATGACAGAATCCTGACATATATTAGGATTTGTAGTTCTAAAGGGATTTTTAAGGGTGACCTTGTTTAAGACCTTTTTAAGGTATATATACGTCTCTAATGTTCCTGTTGTATTGGCAAATATGAAATTATTTCAGAAACTAGAATATCAGTGTAGCATAGATATGTAGGCAATCTATAATGTATATATATATATGAACAAGCTAAAAAATAAATTTTAAAATAAGGAAAATGTGAAGTTTCAGGCATTTCAGTTTCACTCTGTGACAGAACGACTTTTCTCAATGGGAAGGCAAACCAGTGGTCTATAACACGTCATTAAGATACTGTGTAACTAAAGGAAGTATAGTATGTCAATATTTGCTGACAAGAATTACGGTGAGAAGCCTTCACATTCAGCAATCTGCATTAGGAACTAACTCATTGCATGAACCAGCTGGAACAGGCTCCTGCATTATTTCAAGGTTCATGTTATAAACTGTTAAACAGTTGAAGGTCAGACATAGGATGAAGGTACTCTTTCCAGCCTCATCCCTCTGCATGACCACTGACTAATGACATTAAGATTCTAACTTTGTGAGCCATCTCTTGGAAACCTGACAGCAGAGCTGTCCCTCCATCTCTCTGGGTAACCTGTGCCACTGCTACCTTTCTCGTGAAGATGACTTTCCTGATGTCCACTGTGAATCTTCCAAGACACAGCTCATGGTTCTTATACATAGTTTTATCATCCACTGCTACCCCAAACAGTTTGGATCCATCGTCTTTGTAACACTTATTCAGGTACTTGCAGGATGCTGTTATGTAGTCCCTTAGTCTCCTATTCCACAGATTAGACAAGCCCAGCTAACTTCTTGAATTTTAATAGAGGAGGTCAGCCATGAAAACAGACAGAAATTTAAAGATTACTGCACTCTGGAGGAAAATAATAATGATAATAAGGTAGAAACTTGGAGGGTTTTATCATTGATCTAAAGCTGAAGGGTCAGTTTTACAATTTCATGGCTGAGACCCTGACAAAATACCAGACTATATTCAGGACTCAGGAAATCCGACTCAGAAAATGAGAGTGCCAAATCCCAGACTTAACCTTGACAAGGAAACTGGAATTGTCCAAGCAAAGACCCTCATCCAGTTCTGACTGAAGCAGAGGGAGAACAAAGGGTTCTATTAGATGGACGTGGTGGGGATAGAGTGCAAAATCTGAAGCATGACAACTGTGAGACCTGCTACAGAATGGCAGCTGAGCCTCAGAGAAATAGTCCTTTAAAACTGAGCAATCTGTTATTCACTGCAGCTTCACATTCTGCAATAAATACACAAGACAAGGCAATGTCAAGAATTTGGGAGAAGGTGGAGGTTGCTGTGGACCACATCATGATGGACAGAAGGTGCCAACACCACTACAGCCTACACAGCCTGGAGAAAATTACCAACAGCACCAGTAACAGAGAGAAACTTGGCAGAACAAATAAGCTTCATTGCAGAGGTGATGTTGATTATGATATTGGACTGAACACAAAAGTAATATTTAATAATGTGAGATTAGCACACAAGCCATAGTGGGGCTGAGAAAGGAGTTGTATCAGTGGGTTCAGCTGGAATTTCACTACTGACACATAGCAGTCTAGAGCAGACAAGTTTACTGCTCATTATGAAAAGAAAAAAAAAAAAGCAAATGAGACAGCAATCCTTTATTTTTGTAAGCACTCAGGTAAATTAGTAAGAATAAAGAGAATCCTCTCTTTAACGCTTTAGGGACCAATTCTAGGAATCAAAGCTGACACTGTGTGATTCATCTCTGTTTATTGTATCAGTGGCCACTTGTCAGGCCCTTTTAGAAAAGCAGAGTACATAGTGGCACAGGGTTACATCCACTGCAGGAGAGACTATTTCTTTCCTTCAGTTGAGTTGTGAATGGGGTTTGGCACCTGATGTGTTCCAGAGAAAAAATGCAGACACTTTTGCTGGTGCAGAGGGCACTAATATTGACTAGAAGACAAAATTTTATGATCTTTGAGGCAAGCCATTAGGAAAACTGAATGGTGTCAGTCTGGGCTACAGATAACCAAACATAAATTCAAAATAAGAACTATGAATACAAGGAGGCAAACAGAAAGATTACAGGAAGGCGGCAGCTCCAGGAGGGTCACTGAATTATGGACACTGTGGGTAAGCTACTTCGTTCATAACAGAGCTTATCATCCAGGGAGCAGGGGAGTCGAGTTTTATAAAAGAAAAGGGTTAAATAAAAACTCTCCAGGTGATACCAGGTACAAAACAAAGCTCTTCAAAACCCAAGAGTCCTCCCACCATCTTCATAGATAACATTAAAAATAGAAAACTTTCGGTTTACAGACTTCAAGCAATCCTGAAAATCAAACATCAGTTGCTCAGACTGGGGAGGATTCATTGGCTTTAATACCTGAGTATATATATATATATATGTATACATTTTAAACACAGCTAATTATTGAAATTAATTAAAATGCATTTACTTAAAATTAAGTACAACAATTTGAAGTATGAAGCCTTCCCAATCATAACCAACCAGCCTAATTATGAAGACTAGATAAACAGTCATGTCTTCTCCACAGGCTGAGGTACATCCCCAGCTTCCCAGTCCCTCCTACCAAAAAAACAATTCATTCACTGAAAATTTCACTTCAAAGTTAAATCTAAGAGTCATTAGGATCAGGCTTTCTCTTACCAAATGTAAGGTGAACAATTAAGCCCCACATATGCTGAAAACCTTGAGACTCCTTGGTAACAGATCTTGATAACTTCCCTACTGCTGTGAAAAAGGGCACTAAACAATACAAGAGCAGGTGTATTTACTATGGCTGTTCAAATGACGTATGGATTTTAAAACACATCATTCATCAATGCCTTCCAGACATTCCAGCATTTCATAGCTCAGAACAGAGCATAATATAGGAACTGGTCCCATGACAAATCCCCATCTTTATCTGAGGCTATGTAAAGGATGGTTCATGGCTGCATTTCAGCCTGCTGATTTGTATCAAATGGTGTTGATTTGTATTATAAACCTCCATATACAAATGAGAATGTTTTCAGGCATCTCAAAATCCTGACAGATTGGTCTTTTTTTTGAAAGCAGTAAACAAAGGGCCAGATAGTTATAAGAATGCAATAATTTAAATCTTAACCATCTCTTCTGTTATCCCCTTTGAAAAATATTACCAATAAGCTGTAGGTACTCCAAGTTAGTAGAGTAATTCATTCAACAACAAAAAAATGGGAATGTGTTAGGCTGATATATTTTGGGAAGTCATCATCCTTCAAGACAAATCATCAGGTTCTTAGCATACATTTACCTGAACTCCAGGTAACAGCTTTGAGCATTCAGAAGTAGAAATCTGCTGAAGATTTGGGTTCCCAGCTCTGTACTGAAATACAGTTTTGTACTGAAAGTAATTGAAAAGGAGACTGGTTGAACGATGCTTTTCCAAGACTCAAGTGTCTGGACTTCTTATATGATACCAAGTTCCTCCTAGACTCTCTTTAACAAAAGTTCCCTGAGATGACATGAGAATAAAAGCACTTTCTTCCTTAACAGAGCAAATACCAAGCTGAGAAGTGAGCTATCTGGGGTCTGCTACCTCCTTCAGCATGAATGGCTATTAATAAAAAAAAAAATAGTATTGACATACACAACAGGGAACATTGATCATCATGCTATATCCTAATACAGAGAGCGTATTAACTCTAATGTACAAGATAAAGGTTTAAAATATTTCAAGGGAAAAAAAGATATATATAGAGAGAGAATGAGACCTGCATCTGCCATAAGTGTCAAAGCTGTCTGAACTCCTAAAACGTAAGGTGAAAGCTTTTCCTGGAAAACTATCAGGCGAATTTCATCCAAGTAGATTTCAGGAGAAAATAAAAAGTAAAAAAAAAATAAAAAAATACCATTCTGTTCATGTGATTAAAGCATTGACTAAAGAAGTTTGACCAGTTCTCAAATTAAAGTATTCTACTTTCAATCGTGGTGTCTAACAATATACTACTATTCTAGCAGCACTGGAAGCTCACTGACTCCCAGACTCCCAGATACACTTGTTTCTCACTTTAACTCAGAGTATTTCCAGCATGTGGCTGACTTTACATTTTGTTCTTTACTTATATTCCTCCTTGTAAAGTTTCTTTTTTTTTTTTTTTTAATTCTGAGAAGCAGATCATGAGACTTAGAAGCATGTATTTTTTATGAAATTATAAGAAATGGCAGAATTTCCCGTGCTTCTGTGAAGTCTAAAACTTGTTTAAAAACACAAGGAAAAATTAACTGCTTCAGAAAATGCCTTTAAATGGGCTATAATACTAGTCACCAAAACTGAGATGACTTCTGTGACACATGATGAGTGAAGGTACCTACAGACCAGGGGAATGAAAATGAAAGGAAAAATTCAATCACTAGCTTTGTAAAGATTTTAACTATTATCAGTACATACAGATAAATAGCTATCAGATCTTTATAGCAAAAGAAGAAAAAACTTCCAGGATACTCCTACTTCATTCCAAGTTCTCCTGCAGCAATTCCAGCAGGATTTGGTCACTGAGGTGCATCAAGTAGCCATCTCATAAGCAGCCAGAAGCTCAGTGGCTCAGAACCCAAGCAGAGAGCTGTGGGAAAGGCTGAGCAATCCTCTTTCTTCATTAACAAAGCACAAGGCTGGTTTGGAGACATATTCAATTGGCTTCTTTGAAATCACTGGGTTTGAGATGACAGAGTCCCTGTGAGAATCTGTGTTTGAATTATTATGTTTCCAGTAGGCAACAATTATTAAAAAGCAGCACAAAGCTACATGGAAATAGGCTGAAGTAATGCATCTCCTGAATAGAGAAAGGTACAAATTACGTGGAAATGCATCTAAGGCAAGTGCAAAGGATTGGGTGCATGCTTACTTTTGAGAATGTGTTTTTAGACAAAATTCATTTTTACTCCAACTGTGTGAGTGGGACCCTACCTGCTCATTATCTCTTCACTTAACCAGAGAACAGCTAGAACTTCTGCTTCAGACTTAAATGTTACCAGGTGTGACCTGAGAAGACAGTCAGCAAGAGCATATTAAATTATTGTTAAGAATTGCCTAAGATCAAGATTTCAGAAATGGGTACCTAACTTTTGACTTCTGTGTCTACATTGAGGTGGATTACAGATGTGACCTGATAGTCCAAAGTGAGTACTCACAAGCTCAAATATGGATCTTGGAAATTCATTTTGGTGTATGTTTTAGAAGAAAACCTATGTGGATGTGATTTGGATACACAGTATTGAAGTTAACAAAACACATCTCTGACTCTTTAGAGAGAAGTACTGGAGTAGGAGCATAAATTCATATGTATTCTCTCTCTCTCTTATTTTATTCTTTGATTAGGCTATACATGACATAGACCACATGGAAATGGGAGTTACAATGACTGGCCTCCCTGGGAGCTTTGGTTTTGCCATTCTGATAAGTCAAGCATCTAATCAGAGCATGGCGCTACTGTTCTTTGTAAGGAAAAGTAATTACTTCTTCGCTTGAGTTCAACATCTTGCTTCTTCACCTCATTTTCCTAATTGCTCATCACAAAAGGTTTTTTTTAAGTGATCCAAAGCACTATTTTCTCTTAAATATATTCAGAAGAAATGTGTGTCATTGGCAGCCATTAGAAAGTGAATTTCAGAATTTCTGTGAATTTCAGACCAGAAAATCCATATATCTGATGGAATTCACCTACCCAGCTGAATAATTGTAAGTGCTCACTGCCTGCGAATGTGATTTTAATCTCAATAAAATATATGAGGCATGCACCAAGCACAACATACTTTGGTTTCCCCGCGTTGACCTCTGAGGAAGGACCACCAGCAGGCAGTGCAGTACCAGGGCTGGCCTTCCAGCCACCTAGGAAAGGGCCAGTTTTCCTCAGTGTTGCACTCTAATATACATGTATCTGAAAACTGAAATGGTTGGTTTTCATGGCGTAGCTAAAAATAAATGTCTACACAGTTAATTAAATGTGAAATTTAAGTTAAATATTTATTTAGACCTCAACTCATGAACACATTGTTACAGCTTCCAAATACATTCCTGTTGAGAGCTTTATAACCTTTCTTTTAGAATTCATTAAATTTTTCCTGCGTGGTGTTATACCTGTATGTATACATATATATCTGTGTAATGTGCACGATTAATTATCTCATTAACATCTAAAACTCTGAGTCATCAATTTAACTTTTTTTCAGAGAAATAAGAGAACGGTGACCCACGTTCGCTTTCCAGCCAATCAAAAAAAGACAAATCACTCTTCAGGCGAATCAGGAGTCTTGACTTAAGCTTACCTGGACTTGGACCTTTGCCAACATTTTAAAATCACCTTTCCTAAATGTTCAAAAAGGCTCTGGAAATGTCTCCAAGCTTTATACACAGCACTCAGCAGGAAACCGCGATGTTAACTAATTGCAAAATTAACCCAGAACATTTTGGTAGGGGGAAAAACTGGAAAGTTTAGCTCTTTGGAAGTAGTATTCAAATTCAAAGCTTGTGGGTGGGGTTGGGGTGTGTGAAGGTGCATAAATAGGCAGAAGGAGCCGTGGTGTTCACACTGGGACCAGGAACACCTTCGCACCCCGGCGGGCAGAGCAAACAAGGTAAGGCAACGCACGCGGCTTTGGGAGCTGCCTGCGGGAGCACTCAGGCTGCCCGGAGCTGTGGCAGCTAGTCAGAGGAGAGAAAAGACTGCAGCAATGTAGGCATGGTTTGGTACAGCTTGCTAACAAGAAATATATGTAGAGAAATGCCATCTTTGCAAGTTAAAAGAAGCAGGAGAGAAAGGGGTTTTTTTAGGGGTGGAAAACTTAGAACAAGTGTGCACAGCTTTCCTGGTGGGAAGTTTTGAAAGGGCAGGTTTAATATTTCTCTGTCTTGGCTTTCTGCACTAGCAATAGAGTAAACTTTGCCTGGTCTTTGACTTCCTGGTTGTCCAATACTTTTTTTTTTTTTTTAATGAGCATTACTTCCGCTATACGGCTCTAGTCAAAGCAATTCAAGGCAACCTTGAAAATCCGCTGCATTTAATCTAACCTTATTTAATTTTTTTCCTTGCCAAGGAGACTTTTCTTAGGACAGGCAGTCTCTTGCAAAATCATATTTGATGTCCTTGAAACGGTAACTGCGGATGCTTGAGGTCTGTTGGACTTCCCAGTAGCTAAGAGCACTGTATCACTGATGCAGATACAGCTAGTGCCTCCTTCTGCAGTTCCTACCTGGAAAAATACTTCAATTTTCCTGGAATTTTCATTTTCATTGTCTGAATTTTAAAAGCTGTCAGTCTGTTGTAATTTTTGCATGAAAGTTTTGAATTTTCCGTATTGCTTTTGGAATATCTTGGGTTTTCCTACTGTACCCAGTATATTGGTATTCCAGTTTTCAGGAGGAAATTTAATGAAAATTTAAATGTAATGAAATTTAATAGGGTCATGTTACTAAAGTGTTTAGCAACCCTTTCAAAGCATCCCAGCTGAAATGCTGAGGAGCTTCCCATTGGACATATCTCATCTCCATCTCCATGCCCCAGGGTCAGGCTCAGGAAAAGCACTTTGCTTTGCATTGCTTAAACCAGCAAACTGCATTTCACTTCTCAGTGTTCCACCGAGCATCTCTTCTCCTCTCTTTTTATTATAGATTTGACTGTTTTTCAGGATTAGATGATACTTTTAAGGGAGAAGACAGGATATGAAGTTTCAACAACAGCATTAACCCGCATCTACGTTAATGTATCAGTATTATACCTAGCTTTAAATTTTATATCTCCTTTGAGTCACTCCTACTGCAAAACGGAGAAAGAGCCTAGACAGGTGAATTTCTCAGCCCCTGGGCTGCTAACCTGCTCATTTACTGTAAGACTGGGAGATCCAGAGATAACTGAGAATTTATGAGTACTTAAAAGTACTTTTGAAATGGCCAAAACTCTGTTGTTTTACTGAGCAAATTCAATACATGCAAAAAGAACAGAGGGAAACTGACACAGAAATGTTCATCTTAAGAGAACCACAGCTCAATAGCACAAACACAGCAGCAGAAAGCAGCCGAGTCCCTCATGACAACTTGCTAAGCAAACCTCACCTTTCCTGCACATTCCCCCAAGCCTAGGCCCCTACGGGAGCAGCCAGCCTCAGCCCTGTCTCACCCTGCTGCACACCCGACCTGCTTATCTGCTTCATGCCTCAGAGCAGCAGCCTGGGAGGCATGACAAAATGTAGTTTCTCTCCTCCGTCCCAGGAGCAGCCATGGAGAAGAGTTACGTGTCCGTGTTCCTGCTGCTCATTGCCATCTCCTGTGTTCTGGCCAAGGATGTGGGCAAGAAGGATACGAAGGAAACTAACACTAAGCCCAAACTGCCTCAGACACTCTCCAGAGGTAAACATAAATTAATGAATGAATTATTTTTTTTAAACAATCTAAAATTTTGATTCCTGTGATTTTCTGTGAAATTAATTTTCTTGCAACCCATTCTGCAAACATATTTTCTAGTATTTTCTACCCCCTCCTTTTTCCTGACTTAAAGCCTTCCAGCTTTGTCTGCCCAAAACCCTCTTGGGCACAGGAGGGCTGGGGTCAGATGCGAGCTCTGCTTGTAACATGCCTCCTGTCTTTCCCTCGCAGGCTGGGGAGACCAGCTCATCTGGACACAGACGTACGAGGAAGCCCTCTTCCGCGCCAAGCACAGGTACCGAGCCCCTCCATGCCCCTCTGCGCTGCGGCGTCCCCCAGCACCTCCCCTGCACCCCACCAGCCCTAATGAGGAATCTTCTTTCCCAGCAATAAACCCCTGATGATTATCCACCACCTGGATGACTGCCCACACAGTCAAGGTAATTCTTTTGCACAGAATAAAATAAAATTAAAATAAATTAAATAATAAAATAAGTAAATAACATTAAAATAATAAAATATAATAAAATAGCTGGGTTTCAGTTTCAGATAGATGCTGTTTAAAAAATAAAAATGAAAATCTGCTTGCTGGGGAAACTGTAGCCAAATGCCAACCTGCACACGCACAGGGAGCATTGAGCATGTCACTGTCACACACAGGCATGAGCTGACCCACATGGCAACAGGCATGCATCCCTCAACAGCTGTGTACAAGGGTTAAAATCCTTTCAGATATTCCAGGTTGAGGTCCTATATCTCCACAATGCATTGGCCATGCCCTGAGAACTGGAGTTAGAAGCTGCAAGAGGAGAAAAGGGGTTTTAAAGGGCAAAATGCTCAAATTCAAACTTGAGCAGGCAATTTTGAGAGAGCTGCACTATCTGAAGGAGAGACATTTTGTACCATTATACTTACCCTTTACCACAGAATAAAGCTGAGTTCATCACCTTTCGGTGAAATGAATTTCAAGTCTTTATTTGCTGTAATTGTAAACTGGAAATTCTCATTTTGATTATTCTATCTGTTTGATTTTTTTTTTTTCCTAGGACTCTTTCAGGGGCTTTTCTTTTATTAACTATCATTTCTCATTGCTTTCACTCTAGCACTCAAGAAGGTCTTTGCTGAACATAAAGAAATACAGAAACTGGCTGAAAAATTCATTCTCCTGAACCTTGTGGTAAGTTTCCTAGTTACACTTCAAGTGAAAGCAACAAAGTTTTATTTCCAGTTAGGGCTTCTCTAGCTATAACTAGGCAGTTTTATAGCCAGGATTGGCTAGGAAAAACAGCCAGTGCTGGAGTGTAATAGATTTAGTAATAAAGTTCTTTCATCTTAAGGTATCAAACTGACAAAATATAAAGGAATTTAAAGTTTAATGTAATAATATCATTAAATGTTATGAGCAATATACAGCTCTAGCTGGTTAAATGTTGTAACCCAGGCAGTGGATTTACTGAAAGTGTGAAATACATTGCTTAGTTTGTATTTGATAGCACTGAGTATAAAGGAAGGAATCACGTAATATGCCCTCTTGCAATCTTGACCGGGAACCCCATCTGTTTTCTTTAAGTATGAAACCACAGACAAGAACCTGGCACCTGATGGCCAGTACGTCCCTCGGATTTTGTTCATCGGTGAGTACATCTCAGATCGAAGCCCCTGCCATGAATCTCAAACCCTCAGGCTTATTAGCAGGATTTTATTCCATGAGAAACACAGAATTTCACATTGGTTTTGGTGCACGTAAGAAAAGAAAACTCAAAAAAAAATAAATAGCTGAGCAAGAGCATCTTTCTGGGCTAGGTGCACATAGGGTACAAGGATAAGAGCGGAGATGGAAAAGGAAAAGCCTGCCTCTGGTCTGGCTCTGAAGATCGGGGAGCTCACCACGTTTAACCCCTGTAGCTGCCACTCTCTAAAGTGGATTAAAATGCAAAGCAGCCCCAGCCGTGCCGTTAGCAGTGCCATAGGTGCGGAATTCCTCCCTCTGAGATTTCATCTTAGACACGATCTCAGACATCACAGGAAGAGCAGTGATGCCGGCTGCTTCAGGGGCTGGTTTCTAGACCCAGTCCATAGCTCGACTCCAGCACTTTGCACCAATCCCTCACAATCACTTGTATTTGGGGGAGTTATCAGTGGCCATGCATGCAAACACGTATTCCCTCTCCCAGAAGAGATACACAACCTCGCATACTTATATACACATCATCAGCATATCTGCACAAATCTAGGTCGTGATGACCATTTTCATCAGACCAAAACAACTGCCTTCGTTATTTCTTTCTTAACATTTGTAGCCTGAAAGCACCCTCAGCTGGTCGAGCTAATTTATGTACTGTGCAGCGACACAGGGTCTCAGGCTGATCAGCAATGATCAGAATCAAACCGATCACCTCCCCAACAAACCTGCAAACATATCTCAACACCAGAACTGCAGTTAACTCTCCAGAACAACGACCTGTCGGTTGTTGGTGGGAGCAGACTTATCTTGCAGAAACACTTAGGAAGCAAACAGAAATGCAGAAAGGTTTGCTTCCTTCTGCTCGAGGGTTAATCCTGCGCTCTGCAACTTTCCTCCTCTTTTTTTTTTCCAGATCCTTCCCTGACTGTGAGAGCTGATATTACTGGAAGATACTCAAACCGTCTCTATGCATACGAGCCCTCTGACATTTCATTGTGTAAGTAGTGTGTTCTCAAAGCAGCCACATTTCTCACCTGGCATGGAGTAAAGCCAGACGTGACACACTTGCCATCAGTGCTGGCTGAAGGACAGTTAGCCAACATAAGCTAAGGAAAGGTTTGGGTAGGGTATAACCACATGGCTTACCTCTGCATGTTAACCTGCCCAGGTACAAACACTGAAAATACTTTCCTGTGAAAAAGTTGCAACAAAAATAACACGTTTGAATATTTCATTTCTAGTGTATTCAAACATGCAGAAAGCACTGAAGCTGCTGAAGACTGAACTGTAAGGGGAAGAAGGAAGCCCTTAAAGACCACGAAGTCTGATCTTCCATCTCTTCTCCACACATTGACGCTGGTGAAGAGATTATTTAGGGTGATGTTTAGTGATGTATAGTGCTGGTTTATACATATAAACACTAGTTTTATGTTAGCACTTTTGTACTGGGCAGCATTTTTAAAGGCTGGAGTCTTTTAATTTAAGGCGTACAGAATACTGTATGATCCAACTGTACAAATGATTTTTTTTTTTTAATAAATCTATTTCAAGTGTTTACATACAAACATTGCTGTGGTGTTTTTTTTATTTTTTTTTTATTTTCCCTTATTATTATCTCCTAATATTAGAGTAAAATCAGTGTTACTTGAGACCACCCCTCGCATTTTCTTATCTAAGCACTTTGGAAAGAAAATGACTTTTTATCTCAATTCAGCAGCTCGTAAAGCTCTGTTCCTCAGTTTACTTTATCACCATTTACTTTCCTGTAACACCAACCCCTGCCTCGCTCTCATCAGTCCTTTCTTTACAGCTAGATAACAAGAAGTGCAAACCTTTTACAAAACTCTTCTGTGTTTGCAGCTAATTACATGGTAATGTGCATACTGCTTGAGCCTTTAAGAAGGAAAACAGTTTCAAATACAGAAAATCACATGGTAGTAGAGAATGTGGTTGTTTACATATAGCTTTGTTGTGCTTGCTTTTTGTTTTTAAAATTGGCTGCATTCTGAAGTGATCTGAGATCACCATATCTACATGAAGATCTTTTTTAAAAAATAAAAAAAGTTAAAAATTGTTTCCCGTAGAAGACTTTTGCTTACGTTGGAATTCAGTAAATGCTTGAGATTATTAACAGAAATTGTATTGTAGTGATTATATGGCTGGTTTCCTGATTTTGTGGCTTGTGATTGCCCAAAACGGACAACAAAAGTTAGAACTAAAAGACACCCTGCAACTGAACACCTGCAGAGGACTTGGGGGTTCTGGTGGACAAAAAGGTCGACACGAGCCAGCAGTGTGTGCACTTGCAGCCCAGAAGACCAACTGCATCCTGGGCTGCACCAACAGAGGGGTGACCAGCAGGGTGAGGGAGGTGATTGTTCCCCTCTGCTCTGCCCTTGTGAGGCCCGAAGCTGCTCAGAGGACTGGAGCACCTCTCCTGTGAAGACATGCAGAGGGAGCTGGGGTTGTTCAGCCTGGAGAAGAGAAGGCTCTGGAGACACCTCATTGCAGCCTTTCAGTACTTAAAAGGGACTTATAAAAAAGGAGAGCAACTTTTTACCTGGGCAGATAATGATAGGACAAGGAGGAATGGCTTTAAACTAAAAGAAGGGAGATTTAGGTTAGGAGGAAATTCTTTGCTCAGAGGGTGGTGAGGCACTGGCACAGGCTGCCCAGAGAATCTGTGGATGCTCCATGCCTGGAGGTGTTCAAGGCCAGGCTGGACGAGGACCTGGGCAACCTGATCTAGTGGGTGGCATCCCTGCACATGGAGGAGGAGGAACTGGGTGATCCTTAAGGTCCCATCCCACCCAAGCCCTTCTATGATTCAGCATCCCTTCAGCAGTTCAGTAAGATGTTCCCTTCTATTGCAGCATCCTTTAGTTGTGATGAGGAAATTCTTTGCTACAGAAAGGTCTCTCCTTTTCTTCCCAAGCAGAAGAAAGTGGCGGAAAATGTGGCAGGTGAGGCAGAAATATTCTCTAGAAGCAGCTATCGGCCACACACAAATTAAAAAACAAACAAAAGTTTTTACACTAATGAGCAGAAGGACAGCACTGATGAAGGCAGGAA